>NC_056540.1:33437500-33550000 GCF_910596095.1 Thunnus maccoyii
GAATATATGTGATTACAGCAGATTAAAGCTCTTTAAATGTTCGTCTGTGTTCCTGATGAAAGACCTGACAGATGTTTCCTCAGATGACGGTTCAGAGGAAACGTCTCTTTAGAAACCGTTTTCTGCTTTATGACCTTTTATAGCAACGAAACAGTGAAAACAGTGTTTTTTATAATACACTACTGTTCGGTCTTTGACAGATTGAAGAATAAATCTTTATTTTGCAGGTTTGTAATGTTGTTTTTTTAAAGTGAGACGTGTCTGTTTCCTTCTCTCTCAACCCAGCAGGTCAGAGCAGCAGCTGACGTCCAGCTACAGTCTGGTTCTCCTCCAGGTTACTTCCTGTTTCAGGGACGTTTTTCCTTCGTTCTGTCAGCGAGAGCTGCTGATGGAGGAATGTTGGTCTCTGTAGTTCAGTCTGGACCTGCTCTCTCTCTGTGAGAGGAGCCCTGAGCTTTCTGCTCTTATGATTTGGTGCTTTATAAATAAATTAAATAGTGATTTATTTGAGGTGAGTGAATGTTTTCTGTACGTCTCTCTAATTATTTTCAGCTCCGTGTCTGCAGACGTTTTCTTAATTAACGTGTTTTTAATGGAGATGTTTATTTATTTTCTCCTGATGGAAACAATTAGAGCTGCAACTAATAATTATTTTCATTGTTGATTAATCTGTTGATTATCTCGATTCATTAATTAGTTATTTGGTTTATAAAATGTCAGAAAATCCTGAAAAATGTGGATCCAAGTTTCTCAAAGACGTCAGTTTACTGTCAGAGACTAAAGAGACCAGAAAATATTCACATTAAGAAGATGAATCAGACAGTTTGGACTTATTTCTTAAAAAACGACTCAAATTTATTGATCGATTAGTAAAATAACTGGTGATTAATTTTCAGTCCATCGACTAATCTTTGCAGCTGGAGAGACTTTTAGATTAATTAACGTGCAGAAATCTGTCAAAACATTCTGTTTTCGTGTTTGTGTCATTAACTTTGTTTAGTTTGTTTGTGTTTATTTTCATCCAGTGAAACTGATTCTAGAAGAAACTTTTAGGATTTAATTTAATTATTCTGGTTATCAATGAATCAGCTGAATTATTGCATTTGTTTATTTATAAAACATGTTTGTAACTATTAATGTTTCAGTTTCTTCAGAGAGTTTAACCAACAGTTATATATATATATATATATATATATATTATATATTCAGTTTAAAATGATAGAAACTGGAGAAAAGCAGCGTTTCTGCTTGAAAAGTAAATAAAACAATTCATTTTCTTCAGATTTACTATGAATGGTTTCAGCTGGACAGAAGTGAAAGTATTCAGTAGAGTCAGAAACATGTTGTGACCCCTTGAAGGGTCCCGAGCCGCAGGTTGGGAACCACTGCTGCCAGTATAAAGACACACAGAGAGAGAAAAGACACCGGAGGACAAACTAGTTTCTAAAGAACTATATTTACATAATACTCTTGTTTTACAGAGAACCATATCAAAAGTATAAAATACTTACAAAAACTCCGCTGCAATATATAAAAATAACATCTATCTTCTCCAGATCATTAGGAAAGGCTTACATACAAAAAAATATATTTATAGACATTTACACAGAGCCCGTTCACAACAGTTGAGACCAGAAGAGCCGGCAGGCTGAGCAGGCTGGAAGCTGAAGGTTCGGCAGCGATTTGGATGAAGAACATGAAACCAGCCCCAAAGCGATCGTTAATCAATAATAACATTACAAATAAAAAATAAAAAAAAAAACACACAACAACAACATGTCTGCAAACACGAGTCAAACAGTACAGTAGATAGAGCGACCGGCTCACAGTTCCACCTTAACGGCTGGACCTTAATGTCAGGAAGGATCAGTAAACAGACGATGAAGAGTTAATAACCGTCCACATACGGACGTAAAGCGACGAGTCCGACTAATTAACATCATGAGAACCTGCGTCCGTCTGCCGTCTGATGTGACGTCATCGAGCTTTAACGCTTCCTTAAAAAGGTCACGTTTCATCTAAACAGGCGGGAAACTGTGAGAGAGATTTTCAAAATAAAATACAGGTGCAGATTCATCCCAACGTTTCATATCATGTGAGAACAAGAAAAGCAGCAAATTCTTAAATTTAAGAACCTGGAACCATCAAATGTTTGGTGTTTTTTTTGCTTGGAAATGAATGAATTATGAAAATTGTTGCAGATGAATCTTCTGTTCAGTAACTGAGTAAAACATCGAGAGAGAGAAAAAGCGGGAAAATGTCAGTTTTCCAGTCTGAAAGGAAGGCAGCGTTACATCAAACAGTCAAACAGAACCAAAACTACCTTACAGAGTGTTTCATCACTTCCTGTTTACATTTAACCTACAACAAAAAGCCATAAAAACGTTTGAGTGTCAGCTGATGAGCTCAGTTCTTGTGATTGACGGTTTATTAACCGTCGGTTCAACAGTGTTTAAATGTTGATTGAAGTGAAATATGGTTGATTGGACTCTGCTGCATGAAGCTCACATTCACAGCAGATCACTGGTGAACATTTACAACTGCGGCTAAAAATACCTCGTTAGTAGTTTGAAACATCGTCACTTCCTGTCTCATCTGCTGCTGCTTCTTCTTCTGTCAAGATTAGACTTTTTTTTCTTGAAGTAAAACTTCTAACTCAGATCTTTATAAAGGACCATGTTGCTGGTTTTGCACATTTTAACTTTAAATGAGAAAAGCCAAACAAAGTATTAAAAATAACTGTTAACAGTTTCTCCAAACAGCTTCTGGCTGTTTGTTTACAGCCTGTTTACGCTGTTGTCAGCTCAGCATAGTTGGAACCTGGATGGAGGTGAAACCAGAGTAAAGAATGGATTTGCAACATCACAAAAAAACAAAAAACAAAAGGTCTGGACAAACTGAAAACTTCTTATTTTCTATTTAAATATAGATCACTGTGAGAAGGAGAAACTGATCTCATGCAGCTGATCAGACGTCACTTCAGAAAATCTTCATTTAAATAAAGATAAAGAAGTTTGAAGTTGTTGTTTTTATGTTTGTAGATTTTTTAACAATCTAATTGTTGTAATATCAAGAGATGCTGAAGGATCCTGAACACCTTGATAACTGATCGATCTGCAGGAGGAGACGGAGACTGACTGACTGACTGACTGTCAGACTGACTGACTGACTGACTGACTGACTGTCTGTCTGTCTGTCTGTCTGTCTGTCTGTCTGTCTGTCTGTCTGTCTGTCTGTCTGACTGTCAGACTGACTGACTGACTGACTGTCTGACAGACTGACTGACTGACTGACTGACTGACTGTCTGACAGACTGACTGACTGACTGTCTGACAGACTGTCTGTCTGACTGTCAGACTGTCAGACTGACAGACTGACTGACTGACTGTCTGACAGACTGTCTGTCTGACTGTCAGACTGACTGACTGACTGACTGACTGACTGACTGTCAGACTGACTGACTGACTGTCGTCGTTCTCTCACGCTGACACCGACAGTCTGGTTACTATAAAATCACTTTATATGACTGCAGTTCATTTCCGTGAACAAAGCCTGTTGTGTTTGAGATATTTAAATATATAAATATATCATCTTGTTTCCATATATTTCCCTACAGTATGAAAATCTACTTGATGTAACGGAGACAAAAATACAAACAGTAAAAGAAGATGATGTGACGGATCATCTACCAGTTGATTCTTTAAACTGAAATGAGTTTTAACGCATTCAAATCTCCAGAAACACACGACAGGACGTTCTGGAAAACGTTCAGTGATATAAAATGTTTGTGATTGAAGTAAAATCGTGTAAAATATACAAAAAACAGCAGAATGGTCCTTTAAAATGAGTTGAAGTAATAATAATAACAGGAGTTAATGTCTGGATCGATTCATCGCTGCTGAAGGAATTTAAGATTCAACCTGCCGAGGTTTGAGACGCTGCAGGTGTGTGTGTGTGTGTGTGTGTTTATATATGTGTGTGTGTGTGTGTGTGTGTGTGTGTTTATATGTGTGTGTGTGTGTGTGTGTGTGTGTGTTTATGTGTGTGTGTGTGTGTGTGTTTATATGTGTGTGTGTGTGTGTGTGTTTATGTGTGTGTGTGTGTTTATATGTGTGTGTGTGTGTGTGTGTGTGTTTATATGTGTGTGTGTGTGTGTGTGTGTGTGTGTGTGTGTTTATATGTGTGTGTGTGTGTGTGTTTATATGTGTGTGTGTGTGTGTGTTTATATGTGTGTGTGTGTGTGTGTTTATATGTGTGTGTGTGTGTGTTTATATGTGTGTGTGTGTGTGTGTTTATATGTGTGTGTGTGTGTGTGTGTGTGTGTTTATATGTGTGTGTGTGTGTGTGTTTATATGTGTGTGTGTGTGTGTGTGTGTGTGTTCGTGTTTATCACCTCCAGTTATTTGTTGTTAGAATTCAGTTGTACGATGCGGCACATTGAGCGACACTTTATCTGTTAAATTTTCAACATAAGATGTCATTTGTGTGTTTGTGAATAATAATAATAATAATAATAATAATAATGGAATCAGCTGAGTCACATTCAGACTAACATGTCTGAACTCTGCAGCGTCTCACTTCCTGCACACCTGAAACTACTGGATTGATTCATTAAAATGATGATTAATCTGAAGATTAGTGTCTGTAAAATGACAGAATAGTGAAAAATGCCCGTTGGAACTATTTTACTTTACTTTACCGTCACGTTTGACAAAGAACAGCAGGAAGTAACCGGTTAGAGGAGCTGGAACAGCTGTTAACCTGTTAACCTGCTGCAGAGACGAATGAACACGGCTGGAAGAAAAACTGAAGTCAGTTTAAAAGACGAGAAATGAAATGATGTTTTTTGTTGTTGTTGTTTTGCTGGTGAAGTTGCTACTTGATTGTGACTCCATTAAAGGCGTATTCACAAGCTTTTACTTTGTAACGTGTTGAACTTTGACCTACTGATCACCGCTGGAACGATCAGATGTGAAACTAATAACATCTACCTGGACTGATGAAGATCAGAGGAAGATCAGATCAGCAGGCAGACGCAGCTTCCATGTTTGTTAGAAAACGTAGAAATCTGCTGCGAGCGACGTCAGCGTTATAACTTGTAGGATGAAAAACCTAAAGTGATGAAGACTGCGGCGTAGAAGCGCAGCACCCTCGTCTTCCTCGTCTTCGTGTTGTGAATAAACCTTTAAATCTGAACGTTTTAGGACATTAAGTTAGTTTATAGATTGTTTTTTCATCAACATGATGAAAAACTGTCAGTTTTTATATTCAACTCATTTATAACTGAAACCAAACATTCCTGTCTGGTTATTTAATCAATCAGCAGTTATTGATCAATCGAACCTTCATCTTATGATAAATCTCAATATCATAATAAAACAGAAATATATTGCTTTTCTGTCATTTCTTCGTTTTTGGTTCAGTTTGTTTTATAAAGTCAAAACCTCCCCGATCAATATCTCCATAATGTTTACAGTGTGGAATCAGGACACACTGATTGATTGATTGATTGATTGATTGATTGATTGAATAATTGAACCTAATATATGAAAACACTGCGACGTCCAAGAGGATGACACTAGTTGAACTGTTCAGCCGACTTTAAAACTGGTTTCAAACTCTCAGTTTGATGAACAGCAGCAGGAACTTCCTGCTCTGTGGATCTAACGGACCAATCAGACGACTCGTAGAAGGTCTCGCTGCTTTTGGAATGAAGTGGATTCAGAACGTGAGCTCATCTGTGACTGAACTGCTTGTATTTCTGACCGGAGATGGTTTTCATTTATTTTAAAACCTCCAGAATCTGGCTCTGCTCTACCCAAATGTCTTTGAGCAAAAAAACCTCTAACAAGTGAGTAATCGAGGCTCTGACGGCCCCTCTGATGTCTTCTCCACCAGCAGGTAAACCAAACCGTGTCGGGACATAATCTGGTCCCGTCATACAGGGGAAGGAAAAACAACACAACAACCTTCATGAGTTTAGCAGCCAGCAGGATGTTCACAACAAACTCACAGACATTCACCGTCAGCTGACTGCTGCTCGTTTCTCTCTAACACACCACTTCCTGTCTTGGATCTTTAACAAACATGGACAGATCAGAACGGAGCCGCCCTGCGTTCGTCTTGTTCAAGGTGTTTGCGTAGTGCAGGTGCAGCAGTGCAGCGTCTCAGCAGGTGCAGGCAGGTGTGGAACTAGTGGTGGCTGGCGAGCAGTTCGTCCAGGTCGGCGATCCACTCCTGCGTGCTTTGACCTTTCAGCAGCGAGTCCACCAGCTCGCTCTCGGGGGCGAAACTCCCCGACGCCACGTTGTAGCCGAACGACACCTGCTGCTGCTGCTGCTGGTTGGCAGTCCTGCTCACCTGGTATCCTTGGTTACACTGCAGTCCCTGGCGACCGTTGCCCTGCGGCTGTCCGAACGCGGCCAGGTCTGGGAGGACGGCCTGGTTCTGATTGGCCTGTTGTTGTTGAGTCTGCTGCTGGTTGGCCATCGGCTGGCCCAGGCTTTGAGGGTTGGGCGGCGCCCTCTGCTGGGTGGCAGCCATGTTTGTCTGCATCATCTGCTGCCCGGGGTTCAGACCGCCCATCGGCCGACCGCCGGGGTTGGCGCCGAAGGCTCCGGCGCCGGGTGGCATCTTGGGAATGCGAGACTGCTGCATGTGGAAGGCGTTGGGGTTGTTGCTGAAGGCGTTGGGGGGCAGGTTGGCGTTACTGGAGGGCGGCTGGTTGGCGAGCTGCTGCTGCCAGGCGGCGCTCTGAGCGCCCTGCATGCCGCCGGGCATGGAGCCCGGCAGGTTACCCCCCATACTGTTCTGCATGGCGCCCGGCATGCGGGCGGCGGCCGCCAGCTGCTGCTGCTTCAACATGGCGGCGTTGGGCTGCGCCTTCAGGTGCTGCTGCTGCTGAGCCAGAAGGCTCTGCCTGTAGGGGGCCGTCATGGAGCCCAGAGGCTGGCGCTGCAGGCCGGCCTGGGGGGGCGGGTGGCCTTGGTGGGAGGGGTGAAGGTTCATGTTGTTGTACAGCACCTGCTGGACGTCCACGCCGGCCCCGCCCCCTCCGCCGCCGCAGGACGACAGACTGAGGTCAGCCTGACTCCCCGCCGGGGGCGGAGCCACGCCACCTGCCGGCCCCCCGCCCTGACCAAGGTTCATACCCATCATGCCTTGATTCTGAGGAAACATGCGCTGGGATCCGGGGGCGGGGCCTCCCATGGAACCGACACTGCCCATTGGCTGAGAGGAAGCTGTAAAGAAACAAGCAGTCAGACGATGAGAGGTTTGTTTGTTTGTTTGTTTGTTTTATTTATCAGATCTAAACCTTCATCAGAAAACTTAAAGCTCGTAGAAACTTTAATGATTTTGACCTCATTTGCCTTGTTTTAATGTTCATCTTCTCATCAGGATGTTATTGATCAAATATCGCTGTTGTTTTAATAGATTTCTGTAAAACGCTGCTCTGATCGAGTCTCAGTTATTATAATCCAGCAGTAGCTGTAAATGATTAATCTCTTTATCAATATTCAAACAAAGACACATCTATCAGTGTTTGGCTGGTTGAGAACAAACAGACTCAACAGTTCATCAGAACTGTGCAGCTGTCGTCATTTTCCATTCAAATCAGTGGTGAGAATTATTTACACATTTAATACGACACACAGAGGAATGTTTGTCACGAGCGACACAACAACAACAACAACCTGCTCTGATAATATTCTAATAACACAGACGAGTCACATAAAACTGCTGGGAAATCATCTGCCTTTATTTCACCGACAGAAACTAACCAGGAACAAGGAAACATTAAAATAACCATAAAATAACACTAAAGAAAAACATTCAGTTTAAAGTTAAATACTAATAAATTAAAAGCTGAAACATGCAGCTATTAATTCAAGTTATTCTTTTTATTTCCACAGTGAATTAATTTGTTGGTTTTATGGCTTTAGAGTCAAAACTGCATGAACCTCTGAATACACAAGTTTTATTTTAAATTAAATCAAAAGAATAAAAAGCTTCAACTAAGATGTTTTCAGTTTTTATTGTATTAAAAAGCAGAAGAATGAAACATTTTGAAAGATTATTTATATTTAAACTTGTTGCTGCGACCTGAATATATGAAACTATATGAATATTTATCATTATTCTAACAGAAAACATAATTTTTGCATTATATTTAGAAGATGCATCCTGACTTTAACAAACAGAACACAGTCTTATAAAACCACAGCTGTTATTTAACTGTGTCAGATCCATATTTAATCAATATTTAGATGAATTTATGCACCAGATCATTAAAGGATCCTGTGCTGCTGGTTTTTCATTCACTGTCTCTGGATATAGTAGTCTTCTTGTTTATCGTGATACTGACGTACAAACTGAAGCGTGTCTGATCTGAACTCCTGCAGTCTTACCTGTAAACTGGTTGACTGGCTGCTGTGGGAAGGGGTTCTGATTGGCCGGCTGTCCCGGCTGGTCCTGGTACTGGGGGGGAGGTCGGGTCAGGTGTCTCTGCAGCTGCTGGTCCTGCTGCCGCTGCTTCTCCTGTTCGGACGGAAACAAAACAGACACATCAGACGTCATGTTATAAACCATGTGACAGACAACTGCTGGATAGTAAAGCAGATTTATATAATAGAACTATTTGACTTTTATTAAATTAAATCAGCGAATGGAGCAGAGGAGCAAAATCTCACAGCAGAAACAACATATTGAAGTCGTTCACGCTCGTATCCCAGATCAGATTAAAGCTCAAACATGTTCGGATGTACGTGAGAAACTGACATTTTGAGTAATGAAGGAGAAAAAGGAGTGAAATCCACCTTTACTGTCAGCGTCTGAAATGAACAGAGGGCAAAAACTTCCCTCAAGATTTAGAAAAAGCAGTTTGGGTCAATATCCTAATCCTACATTAAACCTAACACACTAACACACACTGACACAAACAGCGCTGTTGTTATGGTAACTGGCAGAGTCCACGCAGTCCTGCACCTGCAGTGATAAACCACCACCTCGTTAAAAACACTCAACCGTTACCAACGACAACAACCAGAGTCCTGAACGTCTCCAACGCAAACAACTGACGCCTCTACAGTTAGAGTAGAGTAGAACAGGCTCGGTGTTGAAGAAGAGGTGAGGAAGACGACGCTCCTCTTCTCATCCTCATAAACATTCTGGACAGTTAAAAACTAAATCATGACTTTGTTGAAGGAAGTAAAAGGTGAAGAAGGATTTAGTTGTTTAAAGGGAATCTGTCTGCAGTGTTTTGTTTTTCATGTGGATATTTATGACTGAGGAGGTGATGACTCATCTCACATTAAAACACAACAACTTTATGCACTAATGATGTTTTAAAAGTGCCCCCAAAAATTGTGTAAATGCTCCAAGTTTTTAGACAGTGGAGGCAAAAGTTGCCCCTAAAATATTTCTTAAATTTCAGTTTACTATACAACATATGACAGCGGGAGGACTTCCTGTCACTAGCAGGATTATATCACAGCTCACATGGAGACATGAGAGAAGCACGAGGCCGTCAGACGTCCTCAGATCCTGATGCAGAGTCCAGAGCTGTTAGATCACAGCTCCCTCTAGTGATCAAACACTCTCATCATCATCATCATCTTCCTCTTTAACCTGATGAACTCCACTGTTCACTCCGACTGATATCAAGTTCGTTTTATTGTAATCATTCATCATATCTGCAAACTCAAGTGGATGGAAAAAGGTGACAGCAGGCAGCAGGTGCTCCTTACTCTCCATGATATACATATATACATATATTCAACATATATAACACAGGAGCTGCAGCTGTAATCATGTTTTCTGTCTTTTGGCCTGTAGATTTCTCTCCTTCTCTCCGCTACACGTGAGGACGGCAGCAGTTAAAGTCCGCCGGCTGCTTTAACACTACAGATGCTTTGATAACTGAGAAAATCTGATACAACTGCTGCTTTTCTGGAGAGTGAACGTGCATCAAGACGCTGCCGGTTTGTAGGAAAAAAAAACTCTTCAGATCTACACGGGTCACGCAGACGCCGTCATTTTCATTCAAAGTCATGAATTCTGCCGAAAGTTAGAAAAAAGTTCAAGGTGACGTCTTCAAATCGCTTCAAACAATCCAAAATCTAAAGATATTCTCTGAGCAAGGATATAAAACATGAAAGCAGGAGAGGCTGGAGGCAGAGATAAATGATTACTGGATAAATGGTTATCAATTAATATCCATCAATCACCTACTCGTCTCATCAATACTCACTCTGAAAACATCCCTTTGTGATATTTGCTTGTTAACATCTAATTTTATTATTTATGTGAGTTTGAACAGATATTAAGTACAGGTGTACTGTTTGTTTGGCTCCTCCTGATTGGTCGGAGTCACGGCTCCTCCTGATTGGTCGGAGTCACGGCTCCACCTGATTGGTCGGTGTCACAGGTGTTAACTCACCTGTTCAGCCATGAGCTGCTGTCTCTGCATGTACTGCTGCTGCTGCTGCTTCTGCTGCTCCAGGATCTGCTGCTGATGCTGCTGTTGTTGTTGCTGCTGTTGTTTCAGTGCCGCCGCCACCGCCGCCTGGCTGCTCAGGTACGCTGCGTTACCGTGGTTACCTGCCATGGCGTTCGCCCCGGGCTGGGCCGACATGGCGTTGTTTCCGGGCGCCGACGTCATGGCGTTGGCGGGACCCGGGCCGTGCGGAGGAGCCGGGTAGGTGTTCTGGTCCTGTTAAGAGACGGAAGTAAAGACGATGTAGGTGTGAATGTTTCCAGCACCTGAGGACAGGTGTGTCTCATTATCATGTGACACAAACAACTACAGGACGTTCTGTAACCTGAAACTGTTAAAACCTTTGGAAATGAAATCTGTGTCAACACATTCCTGAAAAAGACAAAAGCTTTATTTTACTGAATCTTTACTCAAATGTTTTTATTTTCTACTCTTTTCATTGCATTTAAAATTCTTCACCTGCAACTTTAAATGTGTTTAAAATGCTTTAAATGTAATGATATGTTAAGCACTGTGAGGTGAATTGTATGTATGAAATGTACAATGCAAATATATTTGTATATATTTATTATTATAATCATGTAAAAACAGATTGAGTTTAGACTGGAGATCGTAAATTAAATCCTATAACACTACAAGAAAAATGAACCAATCACAACGAGGATGTTTACAGAATCAAAGCTCTTATATATATTTAGTCTTTTCTGTTTATTCACTATTTTCTCCAATTTTATCTGGGTTGATTTTATTCAATTAAAATGTTCTTTATTCTTATTTTAAAGTGTATCTTTGTTCTGAAAGCTGCTCTATAAATAAAATAAATTAAGTATTTGTATCAATCATCTATAGAATCATCATCTAAAATAAAGATCACAAGTTACACAAGCTTTTACATTTCAGAGGATATAACCAGCCAAAATTCCCTTTATAAATATTGATGATATCAGTGATAATCAACTAAACTACTGACTAATATAAAGCATGTCTATATAAACATCTGTGCAACTCTTCATCACTGCTGCAGAGCTCTGAGGACGATTCAAGGGAACAACTGAAGGACTTTTTCACTATTTTTTCCAGCATGTCAACACGGTGTAAATCTCTGCAGAGTTTATTTTAACTACACCAAACATTTAAAGGCTGACTAGCAGCATCTAGAGGCCGACGTGTTCATTACAGCCACGATATAAAACTGTAGGACAGAACAGCCTGAATATCCACACGTAACCTGAAGGCAGGCTGAAAGTTTCACACTGACTTGTATTTTCGTTTTTAGGCCGAGCTGCAAACAGGACAAAAAGTAAAGTTTATATAAGTTTAATGTGCAGAGTCAGTGATCAACAGTTGTGATAATAAAGTGTAACGTGCAGCAGGAACAGAGCGTCCCGTCTGCTGAGAGGAAAAATACAAGCAGCAGCAGCAGCTATATTTAAATACAGAGAGAGAGAGAGAATATGAAAGGCTGCTTTGTCATCGCCTCCCTTCACCCCCCTGTGTGAGCCTTAGCAACCAGCTGCTTGACCCACACACACACACACACACACACACACACACACACACACACACACACACACACACACACACACACACAGAGTCGGTGGATGTTAAAGCGTGGGGCCCAGGCCGGTCTGAAGCAGAGCAGCTGAACAAAAGGCCTCCCTGCTGCAGACCGACTTCACCTCCACTCACCACTGAGACAAACTGTGTACTGGTCTTCATCTGCACCTGTTGAGACTGAAACCACAACCACCACAGACCAGTTTGACATGAAATACACTCAGGATATTTATGTTACCCGGTCGTTTTAATGACCTCCTGACCTTTCAGACAAACTTTACATGTTTCAATTAACAGTTTCAACTATTAACTAACACTTTAAACCTGCAGTGACTGTTTGTTTTGTTCCCTAGTTCTCATCAGAAACAAGTAGTGAACAACAACACTGACACATCATCAGCTTTAACAAACAGCTGCTGGTTATAAAGCTCCGTAAAGCCGAGAGGAGCTGCAGAGTCGCTTCATCTTTAGCTGGTTTCAATTATTTAAATGCAGCAGTGGAAAGTAACTAAATACATTTATACTCAAGTATTGTACTTAAGTACCATTTTAAGGTATTTGTACTGTACTTGAGTATTTCCATGTGATGCTACTTTATACTTCTACTCCACTACATTTATTTGACAGCTTTAGTTACTTTTCAGTTGAAGATTTGACATAAAATAACATGTAACATGTGTCAGATGTGTTTGAGTAGTTTTCTCCTTCATGTGGTTTGAATAAATAACTGTTTGAGATCCAAAGAGGTAAAACTCTCCAACATTTCAGGCCTCTACAGCTGTGTGGGAGTGAGGAATTGACTCTAGGTTCATTCATTAAATACCTTCTGGAGTCCAGTATTTAAACATGATTTCACTCCCAAAATATAAAGACAGAAAATCAGTTAAATGCAACACAAATTCAGTTTGAATATGTTTAAAAGACTTCGTACAAAGAAGCCGGAGAAGCTTCATTCAGAACTGTGGACTGAAGCATGATGGAGGCCCGTGTGTGTGTGTGTGTGTGTGTGTGTGTGTGTGTGTTGTACAGTGCAGGAATGTGTTGCCTGGTTACACTCTGATCAGTCTGTACAGCTGTTATTGTTATAAAACTGTGATGTTAGCACAGATGCTACAGTTAGCATCCTCTAACAGTACAAACTGTCCACATGTTGAACTTTAGCAACAAACTACTGCACACAACAACACACTACTGCACACAACAACGCACTACTGTACACAACAACACACTACTGTACACAACAACACACTACTGTACACAACACACTACTGCACACAACAACATACTACTGCACACTACTGCACACTACTGTACACAACAACACACTACTGCACACAACAACACACTACTGTACACAACAACACACTACTGTACACAACTGCACACAACAACACACTACTGCACACAACAACACACTACTGCACACAACAACACACTACTGTACACAACACACTACTGCACACAACAACACACTACTGCACACAACAACACACTACTGCACACAACAACAGACACAAACACAACAACACACTACTGCACACAACAACACACTACTGTACACAACAACACACTACTGCACACAACAACGCACTACTGCACACAACAACACACTACTGCACACAACAACACACTACTGCACACAACACACTACTGTACACAACAACACACTACTGCACACAACAACACACTACTGTACACAACACTACTGCACACAACACACTACTGTACACAACAACACACTACTGCACACTACTGCACACAACAACACACTACTGCACACAACAACACACTACTGTACACAACAACACACTACTGCACACTACTGCACACTACTGCACACAACAACACACTACTGCACACAACAACACACTACTGCACACTACTGCACACAACAACACACTACTGCACACAACAACACACTACTGCACACTACTGTACACAACAACACACTACTGCACACTACTGCACACTACTGCACACAACAACACACTACTGTACACAACAACACACTACTGCACACTACTGCACACAACAACACACTACTGCACACAACAACACACTACTGCACACTACTGCACACAACAACACACTACTGTACACAACAACACACTACTGCACACTACTGCACACTACTGCACACAACAACACACTACTGCATACTACTGCACACAACAACACACTACTGCACACAACAACACACTACTGCATACTACTGCACACTACTGTACACAACAACACACTACTGCACACTACTGCACACAACAACACACTACTGCACACAACAACACACTACTGCATACTACTGCACACAACAACAGACACAAACACAACAACTCACATGTCAATCAGACCAGCTGAGTAAAAGTCAGACACACATTTCTCTGTTTAGTGTCTTCAGGTTTTGGGGTCTTCAGCAGTTGACGAAGCCGCATTAACAGCGTTTATTACTTCTAAACTTCCTGCTCACCTCTTCCTCTGCTGCTCGCTCGCTCTCTCTCTCTCACCTGCTACGCCACATTTTACGTACCATTGTATTCCTTAAAAGCAGCTACGCTACGACACAGAGGTTGACTCATGTTTCACAACAGGCTCCCAAACACTATTGATTTCCAAATGAATGGATATTTAGTGTTATTTTTGACATTAAAAATATATTTTTTGGCCTGTCGGGGGTTCTCATTGGCTGGGCGACCCGCCAGGCCTGACTATTATAGGAAAAACACTGGAATTATAATTATAATTAGACATGGGAAATTGAATAAAATGTTCTTTCATAGAATATTACCAAACAGATGAAACAGAGCTGCTGATTATGGCTCAAACAATAATGGCTTCATTTTGCTCAATAATGAAACCCTTCATTATAAATATTAATTTATCTTTGACAACAAAATATTTTTGCTGCAGTTAAACTTAAAATTGACAGAAAACTGTTTTCACTTTAATACTCTATCAAAAACTGAAAAGTCTCTGCACGCCTGAGTATATAAATAATTTATTGTAGAAAAATCTTCATGTGTAAAACTCTTTGATACATACTGCACAGTAACACGCAGTATGTTTAAATGTACGGTAAAGCTTATTGGCTGTTAGGTTGTAGATGTGCTGCTGCGTTAGAGGGAGGGTAGATTATTAGCGGGGTGTCTTACCTGTGTGTGGGCTAAATGCTGGCGGAAGTTCTTCTGCTTTATCTGCTGCTGTTGTCTGAGCAGCGACAGCAGGGCCGCCTTGTTCTGGCTCTGAGTGTTGGGGGGCCGCGGCGGCCCAGGCCCCGCCTCAAAGTGCGACAGAGGTTTGGTGTTGTTGTAGTTCAGCATGGCAGCCGAGGCCTGGGCCCCTGGTGCCGGCGGGTGGCTAAGAGGTGGCCCCGGAGCCGGGTGACCCATCATGTTGGGGTGTCCGGCGGGCCCCGGCATGTAGCTGCCGGCCCCCGCCTTGGGAGAGCCCTTGTTGGGCTGATTGGGCATCAGCAGCTGCTTCTGGGCGTTGGGGTTGAAGTCCTGTGGGTACAGGGAGGGGCTTGTGGGCTTGTCCATGCCAAATGGGCCCCCTAGTGGGCTCTGGGAGGGGTTGGCCATCTGGGGCCAAGCCTGGGGGTGGGCATGAGGCCCCTGGGTGTGGAACTTGGCCCCCGGTTGTGGCTGTTTGTGCTGCAGCTGGCTGTGGAGGTGCTGGGCTCTCTGCTGCTGGGCGGCCAGCTGCTGGAGCTGCTGGGCGGGGGACAGGTCTTTGGGCACCGGGGGGCCCGGAGGGAGTAGATGGTTGGGGGGAGGTTGGAGCTGCCTGGGGGGAGGAGCTGGCTGGGATGGGGGCATAGCTGGGGATGAGGCGGAGGAGGAGGCGACAGGGGAACTGGTGGGGTGAGGAGGAGGCCCGGAAGACGTGGACCTGACGTGGGGGGAGCCGGTGTGAGAGTCCTGCACCTGCTCGAAGGAGGCGGGGGAGAACTCCGCCTTCACGCTGCCCAAGTCCAGAGGAAGAAGGCCCTGGGAGGACTGTCCCCCCCCACCTGCTGCTCCTCCTGCTCCTCCTCCCACCGCTCCAGCACCACCGGGAGTTGGTGCCAGCTCCAGAGGGTCTTTGCGATCCTCGAAGCCGTCGTTGAGGATGTCCTGGATGTCCTCGTAGGCCACGGAGCAGTTCAGCTCCTCCATCAGCTCCCTCCACTCCTGCTCGTTCAGGTTGAGGTCAGGGAACAGGCTGTTGTTGTTGCCTCCGCCTGACGGCGGCATGATGGGCAGGATGTCATCCGGCTCCTGCTTCATCTCCTTCCGAAGGAACTCTGGCTCCCCGCCGTCCGTCGAGTCCCCTGCCGGCCCGTGGGTCCCGTTGGAGTTGAGCGAGTCGGTGATCCCGAGCTTGGAGTCCAGTGGGGAGCCGTTGGCGGTGCCGTTGTCGAGGCAGGCCTTCTTGTTGGGGGGGAAGCCGTCGCTGAAACCGTTGACCTGATCTCTGCCCAGCGGGGAACTAGCGCTCTCCAACTTCCTCTTCACCGTCTCCTGCAACTGGAGGGACAAACAGAACCGTCAGGAATTAATAAAACACTCAACAACCACAAACACTGCAGGACAGCTGGACTCAAACTCTGATCCTGGAGAAACAAGATGAATCAAAAAACATAAGAAGTACCAAAGAAAATGTTATTTAGGCTTCAAGCAGAAACATATCTGCAATCACCAGGTTTACATCGCTGCCAAAAGTTTATTATTAAAGATTAAATATTAATATTTCAATCTAATATATGTTGAACTTTATTCTACTACAGTGACACTACGGTGATGTCTTCAGATGTCTTTAGCTTTGATGTTCAGTTTAGGGCTGCAACTATTTTCATTATCAATTAATCTGCTGATTATTTTCTTTATTAAACATTTTGTCTATAAAATTAAAAAAATAGCTCTTGGTTTGTCTGAACAGTTAAAACCCAAAATATATTCAGTTTCATGTATGACACAGAAAAGCTTCTCACATCTGAGAAGCTGCAACCTGGAAATAATTGGCATTTTGGCTTAAAACAATTATTCAATTATCAAATAGTTGCAGATTATTTCAGCTCTGAACTATTTCAGCATCAGTGACTGTTGTAGTTCACAATGTCTCTTTTTAGATATCTGCATCATATAATGAGGTTGTTTTCAATCTGGGAGCTGAGTAACAAAACCAGCTGCAGTAGCAGTTTTCCAGCTGCAGGCGGCGCTGCAGCTGAGCTGACAGCAGCGGGGAGAGTTGGAGCTGGCAGGCTGCTGCCAGTACTAGAATCAGCTGCAGGCTGGCTTACATAACGCAGATAACAAAGAGCTTCCTCAGAGCAGTCAGCAGATCAGATCTGTCCACTCTGCAGGCAGCACGACCCACCGGATCTGATGGGAACATTCAGAACTTCCTCCACTGCCCGACTCAAACCACATCAGCTGATCGTCACACGGTTTGACTGTGTAATTATCAAATATTCTCCACACCTGCAGCGTCCATGAAGAAGACTGAGCAGGTGAATCTGGGTATATAATCTCCAGTATACTGGATGCCAAACCATCCACTGGTGTCTTTAGTCCACTGACAGAACTGGCAGATAAGATAAATGGTCCACAGCCTTTTTATTTTAAAAAGTTAACAGCATTAATGAATTAATGCGAAAGCATCGTACAGTCTTCTGCCTGTATGAGAATAACAGACTGAGGGGAGGAGGAGGACTGTTTCACTGTGTTATTAACGTCATGTCTCGAGCAGTGGAGAGCAGGCTCTCTGCTCTGCTGTGTTATTAACGTCATGTCTCCAGCAGTAGAGAGCAGCCTCTCTGCTCCGCTGTGTTATTAACGTCATGTCTCCAGCAGTAGAGAGCAGCCTCTCTTGCTCTGCTGTGTTATTAACGTCATGTCTCCAGCAGTAGAGAACAGCCTCTCTGCTCCACTGTGTTATTAACATCATGTCTCGAGCAGTGGAGAGCAGCCTCTCTTGCTCTGCTGTGTTATTAACATCATGTCTCCAGCAGTAGAGAGCAGCCTCTCTGCTCCGCTGTGTTATTAACGTCATGTCTCCAGCAGTAGAGAGCAGCCTCTCTGCTCCGCTGTGTTATTAACGTCATGTCTCCAGCAGTGGAGAGCAGGCTCTCTGCTCCGCTGTGTTATTAACGTCATGTCTCCAGCAGTGGAGAGCAGCCTCTCTGCTCCGCTGTGTTATTAACGTCATGTCTCCAGCAGTAGAGAGCAGCCTCTCTGCTCCGCTGTGTTATTAATGTCATGTCTCCAGCAGTGGAGAGCAGCCTCTCTGCTCCGCTGTGTTATTAACGTCATGTCTCCAGCAGTAGAGAGCAGCCTCTCTGCTCCGCTGTGTTATTAACATCATGTCTCCAGCAGTGGAGAGCAGCCTCTCTGCTCCGCTGTGTTATTAACGTCATGTCTCCAGCAGTAGAGAGCAGCCTCTCTGCTCCGCTGTGTTATTAATGTCATGTCTCCAGCAGTGGAGAGCAGCCTCTCTGCTCTACTGTGTTATTAACATCATGTCTCCAGCAGTGGAGAGCAGCCTCTCTGCTCCGCTGTGTTATTAACGTCATGTCTCCAGCAGTGGAGAGCAGCCTCTCTGCTCCGCTGTGTTATTAACGTCATGTCTCCAGCAGTAGAGAGCAGCCTCTCTGCTCTGCTGTGTTATTAACGTCATGTCTCCAGCAGTAGAGAGCAGCCTCTCTGCTCTACTGTGTTATTAACATCATGTCTCCAGCAGTAGAGAGCAGCCTCTCTGCTCCGCTGTGTTATTAACGTCATGTCTTGAGCAGTAGAGAGCAGCCTCTCTGCTCCGCTGTGTTATTAACGTCATGTCTCCAGCAGTGGAGAGCAGCCTCTCTGCTGCTCCGTCGGCTCCGGGTAAAAACATCACTGTCCAACATGCTGAGCAGCCGCAGAGTTTCTGAGCTCTGAGTTATTTCCTTCACCTCAGAGTTGGTTTACGTGGTTTAATGCTGCAGTGTGTGTTGGTCAGCTGGTCTCGTTTGTTACTGCTGGAGTTCGCTGCTCCGCTAATGTTCATCTTCACAATATACTTCATGTTCAGGTAATTATTTAGACATTAAATGAAAACGTTTGTAACCGCTGGCTTTTTTGAAGGTGAACTAAAAGATAAGTATCATGTGTGCGCTTTAGACTGTAGGTGAGTTCTGCCTTTCTCATTCCATCAACATCATGTTATTAACTAATATCCCACCCCTACATTTCATAGACTATGAAATCGTCTAGAGTCTAAAAAATACTGGAATCGGTCTAAAAGTTCCAGTTTTTCAAGTTTTTATCTGTAGAAAATAAACTCAAAAAACACAGAAAGGACACGACCTCAGTCCTGAATCCAGGTGAAGCTTTCTGGAGTTCCCATGCAGTTAAAACACGACAAATGGAAACAAGATGTTTTTATAATCTCAACTTTCCTGTTGGCTTTGACCTTTTGACCTCGCTCATATTTCCCATTTGTGCCACACCTTATAGATGAGATAGTTTGAGTCTTTTTCTTCAATCGAAAACGCCAAAAGTTTTCCTTGTTTCAGCATCTCAACTGTGAGAATTTGCAGCTTTTCTTTGTTTTGTGTGATAATAAACTGAATATATTTCAGTTTTGGACTATTGATCGGACAAAATGAGACATTTAAAAACTATTTTCAAGTGTGAATGTATTTATCAATATTTCCTGACACTTTATAGCCTATAAAAAAAAATAAAATAAATAAAATCAATGGATTAATCAAGGAAGTAACCAGCAGATTAACTGATAATGAAAATTAGCTGCAGCTTTACTCTTGTACACAACACAGCGACTTATTTACTTTTATTAAAGTTATTTTCAAAAGGTTGTTTGGAGAATAATTTCATGAATGTATCAGGGTTTTGCAAAGTTGTGGCTTCTGAAGCGTCTCTTATATGCAAGTTTCATGTGAAAATGTTCAACAGCTGGAACTAATCAATGATCTTTAATGGATCAGCTGATTCTAAAGATATGAAGTCCATGTAATTTAAGCAAGAAAATTCTAATAAATATAAATTATGACATAAATAGTAGCTGCATCTTGAACAGGCTGTTATGGTCACAGAGAACGTTGTCCTCATATAACCAACCTGGTTATAAAAGAGAAAATTAAATGAATCTCTCTGCCTTGAAAACAGACTTACAGCACATGTTCATGTAAGAAAGACAAACTCTCAGCATCACAAGTGAAAAACAGAGACATGAGCAGAGAGGCGTCACAGCGCAGAGAAACGTGACGCCCTCCCAAAAATATGCTGAGAATTTCCTGATTAACTCAACTGGTGAGTAGAAACATGGCTGCATCAAAACATTTGGACTCACTGGTGGACCAGTAGCTTCAGTAACTGTAAACCAGCCCCAGCAGCACCTCCTCACCTTACAGCGCTGAAGGGTATCAGGGATCGTTTGATCCGCAGTAATAACAGCAGTGACTGCAGCTTTATGCTCTGATACAGAGAAGGAAGGTGACAGCGATTGTTTATTCTTCATCACAGCATTTCTCAACTAAACTAGTGTTTGACAAACATCAACAGACCAGAGAACGAGACAGAAAAGAGCTTGTCTGTCTGAACTTCCTGTAGCTGCTTTTTAAAGTGAAAATTCAAAGTTATTAGAACAATGTGGGAAAAATAAACCCTTGTTCCTTCTGTGTCTGATGGATCTGCGGTCTGAGCAGAGGGAAAGCTCTGTGTGGGTGAGCAGGACTGAAGGATGCTGAAGGCACCTTCAGGTAAACACAGAGCTGTGTCTCTGCCCCGAGGAACCTGAAATACTGGTCTGACTCCGCCCCCTCCTCCCCGTTACCACGGATACACACCTGGCGAAGGAGGGGGTTCCTACAAAGCCAGAGGCATTCTGGGTAACACTGACAGCAGATAGTACCACTGCTACTACTGTTACTACTACTGTTACTACTAATACTACTACTGTTACTACTAATACTACTACTGTTACTACTAATGCTACTACTACTACTATAACTAGTACTACTAATACTACTACTGTTACTATTCTAACTAATACTACTAATACTACTACTGTTACTATTCTAACTAATACTACTAATACTGTTACTTCTATAACTAATACTACTACTGTTACTACTAATACTACTAATAGTACAACTGTTACTACTCTAATACTACTACTGTTACTACTATAACTAATACTACTAATACTACTACTGTTACTACTCTAACTAATACTACTAATACTACTACCACTATAACTAATACTACTACTGTTACTACTAATACTACTACTGTTACTACTCTAACTAATACTACTACTGTTACTACTACAACTAATACTACTAATACTACTACTGTTACTACTCTAACTAATACTACTACTGTTACTATTCTAACTAATACTACTAATACTACTACTGTTACTATTCTAACTAATACTACTAATACTGTTACTTCTATAACTAATACTACTAATACTACTACTGTTACTACTCTAACTAATACTACTAATACTACTACCACTATAACTAATACTACTACTGTTACTACTAATACTACTACTGTTACTACTCTAACTAATACTACTAATACTACTACTGTTACTACTAATACTACTACTGTTACTACTCTAACTAATACTACTACTGTTACTACTATAACTAATACTACTAATACTACTACTGTTACTACTCTAACTAATACTACTAATACTACTACCACTATAACTAATACTACTACTGTTACTACTAATACTACTACTGTTACTACTCTAACTAATACTACTAATACTACTACCACTATAACTAATACTACTACTGTTACTACTAATACTACTACCACTATAACTAATACTACTACTGTTACTACTCTAACTAATACTACTACTGTTACTACTATAACTAATACTACTAATACTACTACTGTTACTACTCTAACTAATACTACTAATACTACTACCACTATAACTAATACTACTACTGTTACTACTCTAATACTACTACTGTTACTACTACAACTAATACTACTAATACTACTACTGTTACTACTCTAACTAATACTACTACTGTTACTATTCTAACTAATACTACTAATACTGTTACTTCTATAACTAATACTACTAATACTACTACTGTTACTACTCTAATTCTACTACTGTTACTACTACAACTAATACTACTAATACTACTACTGTTACTACTCTAACTAATACTACTACTGTTACTATTCTAACTAATACTACTAATACTGTTACTTCTACAACTAATACTACTAATACTACTACCACTATAACTAATACCACTACTGTTACTACTCTAATACTACTACTGTTACTACTACAACTAATACTACTAATACTACTACTGTTACTACTCTAACTAATACTACTACTGTTACTATTCTAACTAATACTACTAATACTGTTACTTCTATAACTAATACTACTAATACTACTACTGTTACTACTCTAACTAATACTACTAATACTACTACCACTATAACTAATACTACTACTGTTACTACTAATACTACTACTGTTACTACTCTAACTAATACTACTAATACTACTACTGTTACTACTAATACTACTACTGTTACTACTCTAACTAATACTACTACTGTTACTACTATAACTAATACTACTAATACTACTACTGTTACTACTCTAACTAATACTACTAATACTACTACCACTATAACTAATACTACTACTGTTACTACTCTAACTAATACTACTAAAACTACTACCACTATAACTAATACTACTACTGTTACTACTAATACTACTACTGTTACTACTCTAACTAATACTACTACTGTTACTACTAATACTACTGCTGTTACTACTCTAATACTACTACTGTTACCACAGATATCACAGATATCAGTGATATCTGTGATATCTGTGATATCAGTAATATGAGTGATATCAGTGGTGATATCAACAAAGGAAACGTGTGTAAAATGAGTCGGTACTGATGCAAACAGCATGTAATCAAACTATAATAACCTGAAACAAACACTGTAGATATTTTAGATTTTTGTGGCACAATTGGATCCAAACATTCCAGGGTGAGTCATTGTGAAGATATTCAGCAGCCTTTATTTATTTAAATGCTCTCTTGTAATGTGAAATATGCAGACTTGGTTGATTCAGCCATAACAAAAGCTTTCAGTGTGTGAACAGCTTCACTCTGACGTTAAAGGTTTCTCACTTTCTTCAACAAATAAGACGACTGGTCTTGTGGGCCTGGTGAGGTCAAAGGTCAACAAGTTATTTAAAATGATTTAAAACCTTGTTCCTGCTGGATGTTAGTGATGTTTGTTGTGAACACAACACAACAGACCCGACCATAACAGACCCGAACGTTACAGACCTGACACCGACAGACCCGACACCTACAGACCCGACACCTACAGACCCGACACCCACAGACCCGACACCCACAGACCCGACACCCACAGACCCGACACCCACAGACCCGACCCCGACAGACCCGACACCCACAGACCCGACACCCACAGACCCGACACCCACAGACCCGACACCGACAGACCCGACACCGACAGACCCGAACGTTACAGACCCGAACGTTACAGACCCGACCCCGACAGACCCGACACCGACAGACCCGACACCGACAGACCCGACACCGACAGACCCGACCGTTACAGACCCGAACGTTACAGACCCGACACCGACAGACCCGACACCGACAGACCCGACACCGACAGACCCGACACCGACAGACCCGAACGTTACAGACCCGAACGTTACAGACCCGAACGTTACAGACCCGACCCCGACAGACCCGACCCCGACAGACCCGACCCCGACAGACCCGACCCTGACAGACCCGACACCGACAGACCCGACACCGACAGACCCGAACATTACAGACCCGAACATTACAGACCCGACAGAACCGACACCGACAGACCCGATCATAACAGACCCGAACATAACAGACCCGACACCGACAGATATAATAACGGTGTGTCAGGCGGCTGCAGGTCTGCTGGTTTCTCTTTATCTTTCTGCTTCTGTCTGAACTGGTTTCATCCAACAGACACTTTTCTAATTGAAGCTCTTGTTTAAATTCTACAGAAAGTTCACAGCTGCTGGTTTTAATACCACACAGAATCACTTTAACACCTTCATGTACAATGTGAAGTTACAGTCAAACAATCAACAATCATTCCCAATAATATGACTGATTACTCATTAATGCTGACCTGGATGTGGATGAGCAGCAGAAAAACAATAAATGAACGGATGGATCGATTAATCAATGAAAATATAACCTATAATCTACTTTAGGACACTGAGGATGATGATACTGATATGAACATCACTAACATTCAGCAGTAACAAGGTTTTAAATCATTTTTAAATAACTTCAGAGGTCAGAGGTCAGAATAACAGAACTGGGGATTTCCCAGACAGGTTTTGCTAAAATCTGATAAAAAATAATTAACATTACTGCCTATGACAGGCTAGAAAACAACATTTCAGACTTTTGAGAAAGAAACTCAAGACTTTAAGGCCTGCAGATAATCTGCAGACAGACAAAAAGTAAAATGTTCTAAACTATTTACTCTGCATTTTATTTTGTACATTCATAATAAATTTCATATCTGTGAGTCAAATTCCAAAAATTCAATATTCATTTTACAGAATAAATCTTGTAAACGACTGATTTTCTAAAATAAGTTTGGCGTCAGAACTTTTTTTCTCATCTTGTCGACTGTTTGAAAAGCAAACAGCTGATTGGCCGGTTGGTTTTCACAGTTGACATTCTCCTCTCATCTCTGACACACCTTTTCCCCCACAGTGATCGTCACAAACCACATGATCACAGCTGATAACACTCTGGTTTTGGACATATTGACATCCAGACCCTGAGACCTCTACCGGTGACATCACTACTGACACGAACCAATGGCGGCAGCGGCGGCGGCGGTGCGGAGGTGAGTCGTCTCCGTGTTTTCCAGCTACAACACAGAGGCTGCTGTGAACAGAGAGCGGCGAGGCGTTTCCTGACAGTATTCAGGACAAACACGGTGACACACACACACAGTGATGACTCAGCTGGGAGGAGGCGGTGGGGGGTTTCTGTTCAAACTGAATCACCTCTCAGGACTCTGAGCTCGTGTTTGTCAGTCTGTCCTCGCTGAGAGAAGCTTCACACTCAGAAACAAACCCACTTATCTCTCTGCTTTCTGCATGACGATGCCTAGTTCCTAAAACAATGTGTCTGTGTGGAAACCACTGCGTTTGTTTTTAGCAGCAAAACACTCTTCACCCTGTTTCAGTCGGCAAATGACTATCCATCATCCAACGCAATCAGCGAATGCATAATCAATGATGACAGCTGTGTTGTATTGACATTTCAAATAAGTGAGAGTGAGAGTCAGTCTCCTGCTCCTGTAATGAGTTTAAATGCAGCCAAATTCACAGTTGTTTTTCTCATCTATCGGGCTGCAACTTCATTATTTACTCAATCGTTTTGTCTATAAAATTTCTGAAAATAAAGAACCCAAGGTGACGTCTTTAAATGTCCAATCAGGAGTCCAGAATCCAGAGATAAACAGTTAACTGTCATGTATGACACAAAAAAAAAAAGCTTCAAATCTTCACATCTGAGAAGCTGAAACCAGTTAGTTTGGTATTTTTTACTCATTTGAGTATCGATCCATTTTCAGTTGATCGACTGATCGCTGCAGCTCGACTCGTTTACATAAAAACCAGCTTACATTATTTACTGGTTTCCAGTGTACATGCTGGAACACAGAGCCGGAGTTTTAACATTTCTACTCTGGAGGCTGAAACAGAGAAACTTACCCAGCGTAGCAGGAACATGCTGTCAGTCTGCGATACGACTGTCTGGTCCGAGACGACTGATATCGCTTATATTCAAACGGCAGATCAAACGTGTACGAAAGGACGAATCAGTGAACTGCATCAGCGGTCAGTGTTTCCCCTAGAATTTGTTTCACGCCTGATGGTAGGCACCGAAAAAACCCTAAGAGACCAGGAACTGGCATCGCATCAAGAGTTTCCATGGCAACGACACAGAGGTCGACTCACGTTTCAGCACAGTGCCGCACAGAGGCTGTTGATTATTGATTTCTGAATGATTGGATTATTTGATATTTTCTCCAAATGTGAAACCCTCAGTGGTTTGTAAAACTGCCTGAAGTCAGCTGACACGGTCCTGGTTAAAGCCGGTTAGTTCTGGTTAAACCCTGAACTGGTCTCACTCTAGAATCAGGGTGAATTTCTAATCACGTCAATTGTTGTTTGAGGTCACGACATCTGATCAATCACCAGATTGATCAACATTGATTTATGCAGTTTTATTAGTTATTATTCTAAGTTTGGGTGCAGATCTGAAGCCTGTTTGTTGTCCTGAGCTGCAGGTGAAAACCTGATCAATCTTTAGACTTTAGACTCTGCTGGATTCAAACTGAAACTGGAACACAGCGGAGGACAAAACTAACATACAAACTGCTATTTGAAGAATTAGTTGTTGTTATTTCCCGTCAATCAGTTTAGGAGTGACAGCAGCTTTCAGTCCTGTGCTGCTAACTTACCATTATTTTCATTATCAATTAATCTATCAATCATTTTCGGATTAATTGATTGTTTATTCTATAAAAAATGCCAGAAAATTCTAAAAAATGTCCATTTTAGTTTCCCAGAGTCACAACAAACAGTCCAAAATGATATCAGAGAAAAGAAACCTCAGATTGAAGAAGATGAACTAACTAATATTTGATGTTTTTACTTGTTAAAAGATTCAGTTTCAAAAGTGTTGGAAATGAATTTAATCCTGCGGTTGGAGTTTTGGTGGTGATCTGTTCACCTTTAAAGTTCACACTGAAGCATGTTGGGCTACAGATGATGATTATTTTCATCACTGTTTGATCGTTAAATTGTTTTTCAAATGATTCATTGTTGAGTTTATAACGAGAGTCTGAATGATGTGATGAAACCTGCACTTTGTCTTTTTATCAATAAATCAGTTCAATGATCAAATGACTTCATTTTATGTAAATTGGTTCATTGATTAATTGTTTCAGCTCCAGCACTGCAATTAGGGTGATTATTTATACTACTGATTCATCATTTCGTCTATAAAAATATCAGAAAATAATAATAAAAAGCACATTATAATTATGTCTGGTTTTATCCGACTAAACAGTCCAAAACTCAAAGATAATAAATTTACAGGAGAAAATAAAAACAGTGTTTGATATTTCAGCCTGAAAAACGACTCCGAACGATTTAACTGATGATTAAATAATTTACTGTCAGTGGTTTTTGTTTCATGTTGACAAAATTCAACCGAGACTCTGTGTGTGTGGTCATGTGATCAGACAGCACAGCCACAAAACAACACTTCCTCTGTCAATCACTGGGGCTCCACACGCATGCGCACGCACGCACACACATGCGCACACAGACACACACACACACACGCAGCAGTGGTTTCAGCAGAGTGGAGTCATGTGTTTCCCAGCCTGCAGGCCTGTCACTAGAACTACTTTTGTTGATTATATATTGTCCCAGAAATAATTACAAATAAAGAATATTATCGCTGTTTTAAGACCATTTTATGCAACAGTTGCAGTAAACATGCTAACACCAGTTTAAAGACCATATTTACTAGATTTACAACAACCAGCAGCCAGATGCTCCTTCCTTCTCTGTTCAGAAGAAGCCGAGATGAGAACAGCTGGTCCACCTTAAAAGGTCAGTCCACCTTAAGAGAGCCGGGTCACTTTAATCAGCAGGTGGAAAGCAGGAAGTGAGAACTTTTCTTTACTTTTTATTCACTGACAAACAGCTGCTCTGCGTCCTGCTAACTTCATCACGGTTACTCTCCGCTCCGCCGCCACCGCCGGCCTGACCGCCACTCTCTCTCTCTCTCTCTCTCTCTCTCTCGACCACACACTCACTACACACGTCTCTCATGTAAACACACACACACACGTAAACATGATGAGCAATAACGAGGTCAGCAAAAATGACGGCGGTCGTGTCCATATATGGTACGATAAGTTAATGACATCATCTCAGACCTGCTGCAGGATTCTACCAATCAGCAGCTTCGGCACAGACAAAGTGATCAATCAGGGTGATCGGCTTTGATGTCAGTGACGCACGTCTGACAACAGACACTCGGACTGCAGCTCGTCTCGCTGTCAGTCATCAGGTCACATTATGTCATTCTGGCCTCGCTGATCTTTGTGCATCTGTTGCCATGGAAACAACCCAGACATGGACACCAGGCGGTGGCGGTTTTAGTTATGAGTAGAGCCACAACGTTTAGCCGATCAAAAGAAAATTAATCGCTACTATTTTAATAATCGTTTTGAGGAATTCTTCAAAGAAAAATGATTAATAATTGATTAGTATGATAAGTATGAGGATGATAAGTTTGTCAAATTCTATAATCTTTATTAACAGCTCAAGATTGACAGAACGAGATTTCTTTGCATAGTTTTAAACAAATATGATTTATTTTCAGACGACCGTCTCAGAGAGCCGGTCAATAATTCAACTTAACCAACTTCTCAGAGATATCGTGGTTCACAGTTCTCATCAGGGGTGTGAAATATATAAATATAAACTGATACAAGAGTCGGAGATTCAGCTACTTTGAAACATGCAGCTGTAAGAGAGAGCATCAACACGCAGTCAGCAGCGTTTTACAGGGAAACTGTTTCACCAGCTGACCAACACATCATGTTCTGGGTAATTCTGGGTAATTTTTTTTAAATGAACACAGAGGAAGTAATTGATTATTTTAACAACACTTGTGTTTAAAAAAAAAAAGTACAAAATATTAAATCCTAATAGCAGCTGAATCAAACTAAATGTGAGTGAAGCGAATCATCACAGAGACATTAAGACTCCTGTTTTCACGTTTTAATAAACACCTGGACTTACAGTCGTGCATCAGTTTAACTTTTTATCATGTTACTAAACTTAATATTACAAACCCACACAGCAGGTGTCTACACACATCAAGTGACTTAAACTCAGAATCCTGCTATAAGCGTATTTGCTGAAAAGCTCGTTCTGCAGTGTAAATAAAAGAGCAGATGAGATCTTAAAATAGACGGTTTTTAACTGAGTGTGAACCAGTTTATTTCTAGTTCAGAGGTCTCACACTCAGACTACCTGAACACGTTTTTCTCTCCTGGCCGGGGGCTGCCCAAACACTCAGCAGAGAGAAAAAAGATTTGATTTTTTTTATTGATTTCAGCTGAATAGACAGTGAACGAGCCTCCTCGTGCTGTCAGTCTGCTCTGCGTGTTTGGTGGATTAACGCCACCTGAGATCGTGCTGCTGCTGGAGGACGGCGGCGGCTTCCTTCCTTGCAGTTACATTAAGCTCCAAACAATAATAATCCGTCCACCATCTCTGGAAAGTGTCTGTGCTTTTAGATGTTTAGATGTCAGCTGTCTGCTGCGCTGTAGGTCACAGCTGATGTGTTTGTGTTGACGAGCTGCACAGTTAAGAGCAACCTGACATGTTTTTTTGCACTTTTTCTTGCAACTTTGTGGATCCAGATCGATGTATGCTTTTATTTTGGAATATTAAAAGAAAACAATGCATTATAAACAAGTGGAGGGTCATCATTATAAGCCAGATCTGGACACTTTGAGACCCCTGTGCTAGTTGGACGTTGCTCATATTGTCCACGACTACATCACTCCTTCCATACTTCAAATCAGACAGTTACTAGTAGAAAGATTAGTGCTCTGACTGATGGTTAATTTTCACGATTCATCGTTTGATCTGTTTCCCACAGCCTGAGCTGTTGTCATCACATCTCTTGTTGTGTCTGACTCAAAAAGAACCAACTTATTATCATGTAAGACGCTGAAAAACAGCACATTTTCACATTTGAAGCCATCAGATGTTTGGCATTCTTGCTTGGAAAAACTGACTTGATGGTTAACCGATTAACAGAGTAGCTGCTAATCAGTTTTCTACTTAATGACTCGAATAATCATTGCAGCTCTAATGTAGATATCTTTAGAGACAATAATGTACTGCAACTTATCCTGTGATTCCCGCTACTGGTCCACAACCAGTTCAAAGCAACATGAGTCCAGTCGTTGCCAATAATGTGTCATTCTGAGCACCGCCTAAAGCCTTTCATCTCTGGTGTTTAATTCATACTACACCAGTCTGTAGTGTGTGTCCCAGTGTGTCCCAGTGTGTGTCTCAGTGCTCACTCACCGCTATCAGGGTGCTGTTCCGGCTCTGCTCCGCCGCCGTCCCTCCGCTGTCCCCCAGCTCCGCGCTGCTGCTGCCGCCGCCGCCGCCGCCGCTCTGCGCTCTCTGTCCGGCCTGGTCGCTGCTGGGCTGGGGCTGCCGGTGCTTGTTGGACCGCTTGGCTTTGGCCTGCAGGCAGCGCTGGTGCAGGGCGAAGGTCTGCTGCCGCTCCAGCTCCAGCCGCTCCAGCGTCGCGCCCTCGTAGCGGCTCTCGCAGCTGTTGTGATGCTGCCGGAAGAGCTCGATCCTCCGGCGGAGCCTCTCCATCACCGCGCTGTGTCGCGGTGTAACAAAATCCGCCATCATCAATAAAGACTTGTAGTAAACTCCCGGCTCAGGTTTCGTCCATAAAATGCTGAATTTGGCTGTTTTTCACCCCCCCTCGCCCTCTACAAAGACTCTGCTGGCTCCATGGAGGCGACCTTTGTCTTGCTAATGGCCTTCAGTCACAGCGGCACTCACTGCCGGAGAGGAAAATTAAGGTTTTTGGGTGCATTTTCATTCAGCCTCCTGATTTTGTTCACTTAAAAGTTTATGCAATTAATCACAATAAATACAACAGCTCGTTTAACTTGCTGTGTGAACTGAGAGCCGCATTCCGCCTGAGTTTCACCCCAAATCAAACACACAAAACCCCCGATTTATCCAACAAAACCTGCTAATTTTTATACAAATTATTAGACGATTTACTCCACATTTCCCTCCCAGTTACTGAAAGTCTGCTGTCTGGCTTTCAGACGAACTCCCAGACGGATAAGTTAGCACATTCCTGCACTCACAAAATCAAAGTTGGAGCGTCGAAAATTCCTTAAAAACTACCCGAAACTACACAAAGAATGCATTATTTTATGATTATTCTGACTTCACCTCCAGCTCACTTGTTAACAACACAGTTTTCACACATGAGAGCATCATAATGGCTCTGAAAGTTGTTTGAAACTTTTATTTTTGTTCGAGTATTAGTTAGTGGTTAGCTTTGGTTAGCGAGCAGGGAGCTAGCCGCTGGCTTATTCACAAACTTGGCAGCTGATAAACTGACTTTTTAAATCTAGCAAATGAGAAAATAAACAACAAGACTTTTCCAGACAAGAGACGCTTCGTTATGTATTAAATTCACTTACTGTGAACGTGTTGCTGTCCGCTGTCCAGCAAACAGCTGATCCTCCGCCTGCCTGTAGCCGTTAGCCGTTAGCTGCTAACGCTCGGACGCGCTAACGGCAGCTCGTAAATAAATCATGTTTTACTTTAATCTCTCCCGAGCTGTCGGCGCGGATAACCCTCCTCCTCCCGGCCGAGCCCGAGCCGGGATATGTGAGCTCCAGAGCGAAGAACAGGGCTAACTCTAAGCCTCTATTCTGCTTCTATTCTACTTCTATTCTGCTTCTATTGTTTTCCAGCGGACAGAGGTTTACGCCGCCATTTTGAAAACTTTCTCTTTTTTTCCATCAGCAGCAGGAATGTCCCTGTTCCCGCCTCACCGGTGATTGACAGCAGCAACAGCCAATAGAAGACGGTCACGGCGTGACGCGAGGACTCTGTAGTGACGTCAAAGAGGGCACGGAAAATAAACCAACAGTAGTGGAAGAAGTATTCAGATCATTTACTACAGAAGAAATACCAAATATACAAGTAAAAGTCCTGGTTGAAATATCCTACTACAGTAAAAGTACATAAGTATTATGAGCTTGATGTAGTTAAAGTATTGCAGTAAAAGTAGTGGTTTGGTCCCTCTGACTGATATATTATTATATATGACATCATTAGATTATTAATAGTGAAGCATCAGTGTTAGAGCAGCATGTTACTGTTGTAGCTGCTGGAGGTGGAGCTAGTTTACACTACTTTATATACAGTTAGCTAGTTTAGTCCAGTGGTTCCCAACCTAGGGGTCGGGCCCCTCCAAAGGGTCAGCAGATAAATCTGAGGGGTCGTGAGATGATTAATGGGAGAGGAAAGAAGAAAAAACAAAGTTCTGATACACAAATCTGTTTTCAGTTTTTGGACTTTTTCTCTAATCTTTGATTTTTGCTGAAATATTGGATCATTTGAACATTTATTGAAATGAAAGCATGTGAGAAGTTTAGAGGGAAAAATCACTATTTGGTGGAGCTGTTAACAACTCATAGACATGTGAAATGTGACCCCGACTACACACTGCTTTTTGTAAGACGTCAAAAGCCAAAAAGGTTGGAAACCACTGGTTCCATCTTTAACAATGTGTTGTATTTTAAAAGCTTGTTATATTATCCATTGTGTCAAATCTTCATCTGAAAAGTAACTAAAGCTGTTAAATAAATGTAGTGGAGTAGAAAGTACAATATTTCCCTCTGAAATGTAGAAAGTAGCATCACATGGAAATACTCAAGTAAAGTACAAGTACCTCTAAACTGTACTTAAGTACAGTAGTTGAGTAAATATAATTAGTTACTTTCCATCACTGCTGTTTGCTTCTGGATGTGAAGTTCATTCTATTTATATAACTCAGTATTACAAATCACAAACTTGCCTCAGAGGACGAGAGGAACAATACGACATTTGGAGAAGCAAAAACATACCAGAAAACCAAAACTATTATCCACAGATAAAGTGAAATAAAAGTTGTTTTTAATAACATATTTCTTTTGTGAACTTTTGCAATGAGTAAAAAACACAAGAAATAAAACATCTGACATGTATCAAACTTATCAGACAACCTCAACATTGTTAAACTTGTGTGTTGGTGCAACATTACAATGACTTCTTATCATCAAACATGATAAAACGTACTGTGACTGTTTTCTATACATCATCTAAAATTTGACTTTGTTGAATCATTATTCGTGGTATCAAAAAGAAACAACTACTTTTGCCAGAAATAGACAATTTAATATATATATAATCCCCTTCCATATGTGACACATGTACATTTTACCATAATTAAAAAAATGCACTTTTACCAATTTGATACTTATTTTACATAATTACAATTTCTTCTTTTAAATTTTATCCTTTAAATCTGTCAGTATGTGATAAATACAGAAAATCTTTGAATCTTGATTCCTCAGCTGCCTGGTTGAAAGTGTTTTTAGGGAAAATTACAGAGCGAGACAAACTCTCAGAGGCGTGCGTTAAAATCTTTGTTTAGTAAATCCTTTAAAATAAGACGACATCAAGTTTTACTGTTGAAAACTTCCATCACAAACACGCCTCCAGCTCTGTGATTTTCCTGCCACTAATTCTTTGAAAACCACTGAATCCTCCTTTAAAGATTTTAAATGTTGGTTCATGTGAACAGTGTGAATCAGACACATGAATAAAAAAAACACTCCGCAGCGTCGTTTAGTTTCCATTTGGCCTTTTTTTTTTATTCATCAAAACACACATACGTATCTCAGGCTCCATCATCACAGTATTTCTAGTCAAAGTCGGACCTTCCTGTGGTGTCAGCAGGTCCATCTCTACATCGTGTGTACATCAGAGGCAGGCTGGGCCAACAGTTTTAGTTCAAACACAAAAAAAAAAGTCAACAAAAAAAAAAAATAAAAAAAAATAAAAAAAAAAAATAGCAAAGAGTTACAGAGTCATGTAAAGTTTCACCAGCAGATACAGTGTTGAGTCTACAGTCTGTTAACCTAGGCAGCTTCAGCCGGACACGACCAGAAGAAGACAAAGAATCTGAGACTAAAAAAAAAAAAAAAAAAAGGAAGGAGAGGATACAGATTGTAGCTGGAACAAACATCCTCAGAGGGAATGAAACGCCGTCGCCGCCGCTGCCGCCGGTGGAGACGACTCGTCCTAAAAACCCGACGAACTGAAGCGTCACATTCAGACGCTCCAGCTGTACGACGACAGCAGAGCAAGAAAACAAGAGACTAAAAGCAACGTAGAGCTTAAAGCCAAAACTTAACTAGCTCGTGTTTATTCTAAGAAGAACAGGAGGAGGGAACAAAAAAAAAGGTTAAAGGTCACCTGACATGGAAGCGGGGGACCTCCGGTTCACCACGAGGCCCAAAAACTCACCAACAACCAGAGAGACAAACACCCATAACATCTCTGATCAGCTCTGGCTGCCCCCCCCCCCCTCACCTCCCCTCCCCTCCGTCCACTGATTACTGGTCAAAACCCATCAGCCAATCACTGCAGAGCTTGCTCATCATTGGTGGAATGAGTCACAGACTTTTGACAGCAGAGTTTTAGTGTTTAACTGTCTGAAAACTGAATTTTGACACAAAAAAAAGGACAAAAGCAGACAGACAGCTGCTCTACAGTAGTTATTGTTCTTTTTATCAGATGCACCAAACCAGTTTTATTTCAGATTTTTAAAAAGTCTCCCAAAACTGGACACGGACACCACAGAACCAGGAAGTATTCAGATATTCTGAAGGTCTGATGTTTTCCCTCCAAGGTTTTATTACATGAAATAATTCCATGATGAATTTTTTTTTAAAAAAAAAACACACACTAGTGAGGCTAACAGTGGACATTTTATCCTGATGGTGGCGCCGGAGGAAAGGTCAGAGGTCACCAGGAAGAGGATTCTTGATGAAACTGAATGATAGTTGTTGAGCTGTTAAGTGTTGGACGGACACACGGACTGTTCACGTTCACGTTCTCCTCCCGTGTTACTGAAACCTGTCAGAGACTTTATGGACATTTTCTGTTTCTTTAGGTGTGAAAGGTCATAGAGGTCATGTGACCAGCAGCAGCAGCAGCAGACGACAACAAAACTAATTTAAATTATAAATCCTTAAAAACGACACCCGTGGTTACCGGCGGTAACGCAAGACATCAGTTTGACCTTCGTTTTGTTTCCTCGTCGTTACGCGACACGTTCGCACTAATTACATCCAACTTCTAATGAAAACGAACATATAAAAGGTTACTGATGAGTAAATACATGTAAGAGCTTCAGCAGAATGATTGGTAGCGATAAACGGGATGAAAATTGTGTTTGATATGATGAAAATGTTCAGGATTATAACTTTAACTCAAGGGTCCACTTACTCGCTTTTTACTTCAGTTAAGATGATTTTATTGAGCTCATGTTTCTCAGGTCAAGAATGAACTCTGACGCTCAAGTGCCGTCTCTTTTAAAAATGGGGCTAAACTTGGTGAAGGTTTGGAGGAGGTTGGGTGAAGGTTTGGCGGAGGTTGGGTGAAGGTTTGGCGGAGGTTTGGAGGAGGTTTGGCAGAGGTTGGGTGAAGGTTTGGTGGAGGTTTGGCGAGGTGTGAGCGGTGCAGCAGGTGGACGGGTGTGAGGTTAAGCGCCTGAGTTTTTCCCTTAGTGCCTTTTTCTTTTCATATGGGGTTAATGAAAGAGGGACTGGGTGTCCGTCCACCTGCTGACAGTTCAGTTTCAGTCCAAACAAACAAACAAACAAACAGGACAGCAGATCATTTTACTGATGAAAGTGAAGGAAAAAAGGCTGCAAAAATTAGCCGATGGACAGAAGATGAAGAGCTTCCAGCATCTTAAAATGTGACGGCACATCTGATGTTTTGGGGAAACAGTGATTTTGACACATTTTATAAACCGAACGACAAACAGATTAACGAGGAGACGAAGTGTCGCAGCTGCAGCGTGCAAACATTCAACCTGAGGAGAAGCACGACAACAAGCAGCAAACGAAAGGAGAAGGAGAGGAAGAAGAAGAGACAGTCTGCAACGTTTTGACCTTCAAAGTCTTCGTCTGGCAAACTAACAAACATTTTTTGGCTGATGAGGAATTTGAAGGTCAAAATGTTACCTCGTCTAAATGTGCTGAGCTTGTGATAGTCGGTGTGTTTCTGCATGAGTAAACTGTGGTTTCTTTACTAAACATCATAATTCTGAAGCTGAAGCAAGGGAGTATCTGCCTGGGAGGCCGAACTCAGGGCCAAAAACTCAGCTGATTAATGTCTGATAATTATTTCTTATGAAGGTTGGTCCACGTCAGCGTTCGGAGAATCTACCCGCTGAAATGATCTGCTGTCAAGAAAAGAAGCTGCTGAATGTAGAGAAACGCTGTTGGACTGAAATCAACAATATTCACAAAAATGTTTGTTTGCCTTCTGCTGCCTTCCGCTGACTCGACAGTTTTTTATTGACAAGGACTCGTGGGCGGAGCCGGGACCGGTCTGACCACGACGCCAGGTAACAAAACACCTGTCAAACAAAAACAACTGTCTGACCTGAACCTGAACACACCACAAGAAAAACACACGTCTCAAAGTTTAGAGAAGAAAATGTAAACTACGTTTATAGTGGAGCTGCGACAATTAGTCGATTAATCGATTCAATGCCGACGATTATTCGATTGTTTTGAGTCATTTTTTAAGAAAAAGAAAATGTCCAAATTCTCTGGTTCCAGCTTGTTAAATGTGAATATTTCCTGGTTTCTTTAGTCTCTGTGACAGTAAACTGAAGATCTTTGGATTGTGGACTGAACAAGACATTTGAGGACGTCGTCTTGGGTTTTTTTGAACGTTTTCTGACATTTTGTGGACTAAACAACTAAACAATAATGAAAATAATCATTCGTTACAGTTAAATCGAGCTCTACTTTCACTCTCTATGGCTGCATACCAGCTGTACCTACTGATTTTGGCTGAAATGTAGCATGTAAAATGCAACTGGTTCACGCTCCAGTAACATAGCAGGTGGCAGTAATGCACCTCAACGCTCGTTGCCACCCGACATAAAAACAGGAAGAAGAAGAAGAAGAATCTGTGAAACCAGAAACCAGCTAAGCTTGCCTAGCATACTGCTAATCGAATCGATATTACAGTTTCATACTGCATAGTGCTACGAACAGCAGCTGGTTGGTTGTATGTAGTAGGTGGTTCTGAACACAGCGTATGACCCTGTAAGGCTCTGACCTCTGACCCTGGTTGACCTCTGACCTTCCCCTCGCTGTCATCAGGATGTTTAAACACAGAGGAGACGCTCAGGCTACATAAACACAAACATGACTAGAAAAACAGAGAAAAGAGGGAAAAAGTCACAGACCAATAAAAAAAGTTCACTTTTTAAATATTAGCAAGGAGGCTAACCAGTATGTTGTGTTGTTATTAATTTAAGATATTAGTAAAGTTAATTTATTTGTTACTAACAAACTATTTACTAACTTGTCTGCAGGCTAGTTTGCAGGCTAGTTGTTGGTAAGTTCATTACATTGTTTGTGGGCGTGTTAGCAACCCGTTGTTAGGCTAATTACCAACTGTTGTTTGCTAAACGATTTGTTTTTCAAGGGACAAATTAGCAAATTGCTCTTAGCTGATGAGGCTGCTAGTGGTGGGAATATTGACCTAAGTTACTTTTAGGCTAATTAGCAGATGGTTGATGATGTAATGGCATTGTTTGTGGGCTAATTAGCAGCCTGTTGAAAGCCAAAGCAGGATGACGCTAGGCTAATGTCTGATTGTAGGCCAACTAGTGACTGTTGATAGCCAAACGACACGTTAGCAAGCTGTTCGGAGCCTAATTAGCAGGTAGTTTTCAGGTTATTTAGCCAGTTTTACATGGTATGCAGGCTTGTTAGCGACCTGTCGGTAGGCTGATCAGATGGATTTATGGTTTGGCTAATTCCCCGACTGTTTGTGGGATAATCCAGACTGCTGGCAGCTAGATGATCTGGCTGCTGGTAGGCTGATAAAATGACTGTAGCCATAACTGCATGATGGTAGGCTACTGCAAACCGTTAGCCAAGAAGTGACAGTTAATTGTCAGAAGTCTAATTAAAGGACTGACATGGTGAAAACTCCTGGAAGGTTTATCAGACTGCAGGAAGGCTAACTAGCGGCCTATTTGCCTTTTGGTTGGTCAATCACTTAGATCGTTTGTAGGATAATCCTCACCAGATTAGCTTGCTAATTAGCCCCTTGATATTCTGCTAATTAGCAGTATGTTGGTAAACCAATCAGGTTTAAAAGATAGCTACTTCAGATTAGCCAATGATCTGTCAGTCAGAGACTGTTAAGCAGGTTGTTGATTAGCAGGACGCGGCAGCTTAGCTCAGGTTGGCGCTGGGTGGCGAGCGGTGGGCGGAGCGGCGGACCGGACAGGACGGTCCCGCGGGTTCGAGTCTGCTCAGGTGTTGTTAAGGAATGATGCAGGAAGTTTTAGTTAATCTCAGTTAATCTCTTTTTAAAAAAAAAAAAAAACAACAAAATCCTTTAAATCAACTCAGTCCTGTTCATACTGGAATCATCTTCATCATCATCATCATCATCATCATCATCATCAGTCGTCCACATCGGAGGTCTTGATTAGTTTCCTGTCGGCTTCGCTGCTTCCACGGGTTCCACGTTTAGGCTTCATCGCCTTGGAGTACAAGAAGAGGAGGGAGGGAGGGGGAGGGGTATCTTGGGGGAAGGGGGGCGGGGACTGTTGAGGTCATATCAGTCGATTCAGAGATATTAGTCCCTTCTGACCTTCCTGTTCCTGGGAGATCTCCGCAGAACGTCATCCTCCAACTTCTGAGACAAGATGAGAGGAGAGGAGGAAGAGGAGGATGAGGAGGAGAGGAGGAAGAGGAGGAGGAGAAGAGAAGACGCACAAATGTTCATGTGTTTAAAACATTTAAAGTCGTCCTGCTTTAAAGCATCTACGAGTATTTTTACTGTTCAAACGCTGCATGTTAGAGGTGTGATGATGATGATGATGATGAAGGTGGCAGCAGTTATTTTACTGATGTGTGTATCAAAGTCTGATATATCAGAGCTGTGACTCGTCTCCTCACCTCGTCAGCTGTGGCCTCCTTCTCTTCTTCTTCTTCCTCTTCTTCTTCTTCTTCTTCATCTTCTTTCTCTGCAGGGTTTTCCTCTCCGTCGCTCTTCTCTGCAGCTGAAAGAACAGATTTTAAAAAAAAAAAAATCAGTCAGACCAACGGAGACGGACCGCAGGGAAAAAGAGACTTCACTGAAATCTAAAACATGGCAGGAACCTGGACTGCTCTTCTCGGCCTCTTCAGCCTTCTCCTCCTCCTCCTCTTCTTCCTCCTCCTCCGCCTCCTTCACGTCGGGCTGAGGTTCGTCTGTCTTCTTGTACTCCGCCGCCGGCGTCGCTGCGCTCTTCTTCTGCAGAACAAAAACAGGACGACAGTTCAGTTTGACTTCACGAAACACAGAAACGTCTTTTAACGCTTCAAACTCATTAAAAATGAAACCTGCAGGGTCAAAGAAACAAAAAGTCAAACATAAAGACGACACGACGACGTTAATATCTGACAACGAGAAGTTGACTAAATGCTACTGACGCTGTATAGAAAATATGATTTATTGCTTACAGACAGACGGTAACGACTTTATTTAAAGATCTGTTACAACATGTGAAGGTTCAGACGACGGCAGCGTCACGACTCTTTATAATCACGTTAAAACCAGCACGTTTTCTTATTATAATGAGAATAAATACTCGTGTTTGCTGTTAAATCAGATACAGTCTCATATTTCAGCCCTTAAACATTTGAATGAATTGATCAGGGTGGCAACTGATGATTATCTTTATTAATCGATTGATCTTTTAGTCTATAAATAACAGAAAGTGGTGAATCACTGTTTCACAAAGCTTTAAATGTGACTGAAACGTCTTGTTTTGTCCTGAAGTTATCAGTTAAATATTCACATTTAAGAAGCTGAGAACAGAATTTTTGTATTTTTTCTTTAAAAAAAAAAAAAAAGACTCAAAACAAAATAGTTGATTGAGTAATCGATTACTTGACTAATTGTTGCAGCTACTGATCAAATCTTAACTTTCTTTCTTACTCTCTCGCTGAGGAGCCTCGATGGTCATTTCACCCAGAATTCACAGCGTTTCCAGTTCATATCAAGGACAAAAACATTCATATAAAAACTTCTATTAAATTTATGAGACGTTATAAAATCCTGCAGCTTTCCTCCAAATACTTTATTCATTGTTGAAGTTTTGGCCCTCGGAGCCTCGCAGATAAATTAAATCATTTTTTGTGATTCTGGACTGTGTTGAAATTTGTCCTGAACATCCAATAAACCAAATAACAACAACTTACAACATGTATTCATGTAAACAGTTGTTGTTGAATGTTTTGCAGTAATCAAATTAATAAAAATTAAAACATTTTTTACCCGAATGAAGAAACTTCAAATTTTCTTGCAATCAAACTTTTGATTGTGTGAAGAATTAAAATATTTCATCACATCTAGACGTTATTTGCTCCACAGATCTTTATTAAAACACTTTAAAAAGATTCTGACTGTATATTTTCCCCCAAAGAAGGATTATTTTTATTTCCTTGAAACTGAACTAAAAGTGTTAATATTCATTAGATATAAAAAGTTTAAAGATGTTATATTAATCCATCATTTAACCTTTTTTTGAGAATAGCTAGTTCTTCTTCTTCACTGGCTGTAATATAACATTCAGTGGTTTTATTTCTGTGTGTTTGTTGACTTGAAGGTGTTTTTCTTTGAGTTCAGGAAGTCACGGCTTTGTAACGGTTTAGTTTCTTGATCTCGCTCCGTGTGTACGGACAAAACATTCATCTTATTTCCTTTGATCAACTTTTCTGCTCTCATCATCGACTAGTAGCATCGAAAACGATAAAGCCAGTCTGGTCTAATCCCACCTGGAGCAGCTTTACAGCAGATTACTGCAGAATAAAAACTAACGTATCCAGAAATAAAATCAAAGAGCGCAATTAAATTAAATTTCATCAAGAAGCAGTTTGATCATGGAGCCAACTGTCACAACACAGCCTGCACTGATGTTTCAGTTTGATTACATCCATGACATGAACTGGGAGTCCTGGGTGAGCACTGGGAGTCCTGGGTGACTGCGTCTCTATCGGAGGAGGAAGCGACTATAACGCAGCTACTAACCTTTCTGGCTTCTTTGTGATTTAATCCATCATGATTGTAACTATTTAAAATCATCAAATAAACTTCTCCGTTATACGAGACTCTGTATCTCGTTAAGACAAAGATATTTTATATATTTCTGATGAGAAATGTGAGACGGACAGACGACGGCGCAGCAGTGAGTGTTTGACGTCTGTGTTCAGTCTCTCTGCAGGGAGCTGGGACGTCTCGTTCCTCCGTCCTCGTGCTTTCATCTCAAGGATAAAGGCGAGTGAGAGAAGCAAGAGAGTGTCTCCCTCCACATGTTACCGTCTACGCTACAGCACCACAGACACAAACACAGAACGAGCACCTTCAGCACAAAACAACAACAACAACAAGTTGAGGTGTGAAGCTACTCTAACAGCAGCAGCAGCAGCAGTCACCGGGCCTGAGGCGGCGGCGGCGGCGGCGGCGGCGGGGGGGTGGTTCAGGCGTCCAGCTTCGTTAAACTCTTCCTGTAAGCTGGTGAGACTCAACTGACCCTGAGCTGAGTCTGACGACCTCTGTGGACAGTCACACACACGCCACACTGTGACATCAGCTGTGACATCACGCCGTAAGAGGCTCCATGACGCCAACCGCACATGACGGTGACATAGAGAGAAGCTACTCAATAATCTCTATGTATGTGTGTGTGTGTGTGTGTGTGTGTGTGTGTGTGTGTGTGTGTGTGTGTGTGTGTGTGTGTGTGTGTGTGTGTGTGTGTGTGTGTGTGTGTGTGCGTGTGTTACCTTGCCCGTGCAGCAGAAGGCGATGATGAGGACGAGCGGTAAAGCCATGGTGAGGACGTAGACGACCCAGAGCCACGGACGCTCCTCTGCGGCGTTCAGCATCTGAGTGGCCAGACCCGGCTACAAACAACACGACATAAACAAAACACATAAACAAACATATTAACACAGGAACAGACAGTCAGATATTATCCGTAGTTTATATACGGCCTCCTTAAAGACGCTGAACTGACTGTAAACTGTGTAAATAAAGTTATTGAAGTATTTAAACCTGCTTTACATTCAGAGGATTAAGATGTTGAGGTGCAGAAACAGCTGCGTCTCACATCCACACTGCTGCTCGGAGCAGAATTTGGATAAAAGGTCAGAAAAATAACCGGATTTTTTGTCCAACACAAATGTTTTCTTCTTTCTTCACGTTAATCATCTCGGGAGCAGGTTGGGAAACGCTGGACTAGCTGATGAATGCTGATGTCACAACTGAGATTTATATTTCTGAACGTTTCCCACATTATGAAAAGAAAACAAAATCACGACTAATCATCTTAAACCCACGATCACGCAGCTGCAGTAATCTGAGCGTGAAGCAGCAGCAGCGTCAGTGTGAGTCTGGTGATCGGCTCTGATCATCACCGAGGAGACTCTCTTATCACCACGACATCTATTTCTGTCTCACTGAGAGAGACGCTGCTGCTGCCTCCTCTAGAGGATTACATCACCGCCCAGGCTCAAAAAACAAACACGCTCGTAAATCTCACAATGAAAACCTGTGTTAAAAGAAAAGGAGTGTGACGAGCAGTAAAAGCAGAGCGACGCTCGGATCGCTCGTCCTCCAGCTCTGAATAATCTAACAGATAAAATCTCAGCTGCAGCTTTATAACAACAACAACAACAACAACATGTGTCCTGATGTTTTTATTGTGTTTCACAGAGACGATATTGTTCTTTCATACCTGTAAGTCCTGTTTTATTCTGCTGTTGATGATGTGTCAACTACTTTACACTCACTTTGTCTCGGCCTCTCTTATAACAGAGATAATATAACATTTCTCATTTAAAAAAAAAAAAACTGACATGTAATTTTGACCAAAAAATACATAAAATTGTAACTTGTTAAAAAAATATATAGTTAAAAATGATGTCAGATATATCATTTTATATATATATATATCTATATCTATATATATATATATATAGATATAGATATATATAGATATAGATATATATAATGATATATCTGACATCATTTTTAACTATATATTTTTTTAACAAGTTACAATTTTATGTATTTTTTGGTCAAAATTACATGTCAGTTTTTTTTTTCTAAATTTAATGTCATTTTTTTTTTTAAATGAATTTGTGACTTTAGTCTAAATTCAATATGTTTTTTTGATCTAAATTAATTGGTCAAGTTATATTGACTCATGATGACGGAGGAGGATCACACTCACTTTATTTACAAGATAAAAAGGTTTTAAGCCGTCGGGCTTTCATCAGCGTCACAATCACACACAGGTGATTAGCATTAGCACCTGGTAAGATAATCAAATGCATGATAAGCAGTGAGCATCCAGAGAGAAACCAGGGCTGCAGTCTGCTCTCGTCCGACTAAATTCTCATCAGTCGAATAATCTCCGTGTTATTTTCACAAGGAGAAAAGTGCTACATCAACAAACTTCCAGGAGTAATCCATTATTTCCTGCAGCGAGAGGGACAGACTAACAAATTACCTTGAGCTCGCCCAACCTGATGGAGACTGCTGGGTCTAACTGTACTCAACGTTTACTGAGTCAGTGTTTCTCCTGTAATTATAACAACAAGAACCCCCGCCAGGCCACAAAAATATATTTTTAAATGCCAAAAATTACATCAAATATCCGTTCATTCGGAGATCGACAGCGTTTGGGAGTCTCTTTGCAGCGCTGTTCCGGTACGTGAGTCTGTCGTTGCCTGGGAAACCACCGGTCGCGCGGCTCCGTTAAGGAGTATGTTTGCGTAGCGAGCGGGGAAAGAGCGAGGGACGGAGAAGAGACGGTGGATGTGAGGCGGAGCAGAGGAAAAGCTTAGCAGTAAGTTGTCAGTCTGGCAGTAAATGTACAGCACAGACTACAGTGTGTCAGTTAATAAATGCTAAATGCTGGAAAAGTGAAAGAGGTTAGCTCCAAAGTTAGCAACAATAGGTTAGCCTAGCCTGAAGACGCTAAAGAGAGAAACATGTGGCTGCTGAGTTCATCCATCCTCCCCGCCACTAACTGATTAGTTGAAGATTATGTATGATTTCAGTCGACCCAGATGTTCTTTGATTGATTACAGCCCTACAAGAAACCAACTCAATCACGTTATTTTGACTAAATCAAATATGTCAAAATTTTATCATTATTATTATTATCATCATTATTATTTCTAAATTAAATGTCATCTTTTGTTAAAATGTTATAAAATGTAATTTAAGTTTTCCTACATTTGGTCTTGTCTAAATTTAATTTGTCATTCTTTTGTAAAAGTTTAATTTAATCTCAATTATTTTCCTCAAAAATGTAATTAATCGATTTCTTTAGTCTAAACTGTGATGGATCATTTTCTCTGCCTTCATTGAGTCAACCGGCTGCTCTTCCTCCTCCTCCTCAGAAGCTTCATCACCTGCATCCAGGTAATAACCCACCTCAGCGGCGCCCTCTGCTGCCTTCTTCAGCCCCCAGCCGTCGTTGGCCCAGCGGTCGGCGGTGTTGCGGTCGTTGGTGATGAAGAAGTTGTCGAAGAAGATGTCGGAGGTCATGGACCAGAGCTCGAGTCCCACGGCGCTGAAGGCGCTCATCCTGAACGGGTGCAGGTCCTCGAAGAACGCTGGGTTGGCGATCTTCCTCGGCTTCCAGACGCCCTGAGAACACAAAGAGCATCACGCTGACTCGTCTGATCTGCCGCTGTGAGGCGGGACGCCACATCGGCCGATCCAAACCCGTGAGCCTGGACGTTACCTGGTAGTTGGGGTTGTCGATCATCGGTGCCTTCCACTTGCCCTTGTAGTTGGGGTTGTCGATCATCGGACGTTTCCAGGCTCCACAGCCGGGGGCGGTCTCACAGGCGGGGTTAGGGATCTGAGGAGCTTCCCATTCGCCGTCCATGTCCTCGTCCCTGACGAACAGGAAGTGCAGACAGACGGTTATCAGAGGTCGGGTCACTTCTGAAGTTTTATTTATAAGCGAATCAGCCGATAAAGCAGATAACAAAAAACAAATGACAATAAAAACTGTATAATTAAACCTTCCTTTTATCATTTATTGATTTATTTTTAAATCAAATGTATTCATTAATATTGTTATTTAGGAATTCAGCTACTGTAAAGTAGTTTCATCTTTTTTATTTTGAGAAATAATTATAAAAAGGGATTATGACGAATAAATAAAAGAGTATTAAAAGACAATCTGCTGATCAGCGTCTTCAGGCTTTGAAGTGACGGAGGTTGACATGTTGAGTTGCCGTGGTAACTCACCAGTCTTCAGGTTTGACGGCGTCGGGGTCTCCGATGTACTCGGGCTCGTCGTCCAGCCAACCGTCTGGTTTCACGGCGTCTTCATCAGCGATCTGAGCGGGAGCATCCTCATCCCTGCACACACACACACGCACACACACACACGTTTAAATCCACATTACTGCACATGTGCAAAACAAAAACCGACATCGGACAGTTATTCAAATGTTACACAAACACTCGTAACTGCATCACATGCTGTAAACCAAACACTTCCTGTTTCTCATGATGTCATCTTTAATTCAAATCAGCTGATGAAGCTGCAGGTTAAAGATCTCTAGACTCTGTCTCCATGGTAACCGGCGGCGTGTACTGACCAGTCCTCGGGCTTGGCGGCGGCGGGGTCCTGGATCTTGGGCCTCTCGTCCCAGTCCTCCGGCTTCTGGTCGTCGGGGTCCTCGATCTCAGCGGGGGGGTTGACAGGGGGGGTCATGTCTGTCAGCAGGCTGCCGCTGTTCACCACCGTCTGATCCACCAGCACCTCAAAGGTGTTGTCAGGGTTCACCACTGGGGGGCGACGCAGAGGGGGGGGTCACATATACACACCTGGACTGTCAGTCTGTGTACAGGTGTGTGTGTGTGTGTGTGTGTGTGTCTTACAGAGTGTGTACAGGTGTGTGTGTGTGTGTGGGTGTGTGTGTCTTACCCAGTGTGTACAGGTGTGTGTGTGTGTGTCTTACAGAGTGTGTACAGGTGTGTGTGTGTGTGTGGGTGTGTGTGTCTTACCCAGTGTGTACAGGTGTGTGTGTGTGTGTGTCTTACAGAGTGTGTACAAGTGTGTGTGTGTGTGTCTTACAGAGTGTGTACAAGTGTGTGTGTGTGTGTGTGTCTTACAGAGTGTGTACAAGTGTGTGTGTGTGTGTGTGTCTTACAGAGTGTGTACAGGTGTGTGGGTGTGTGTGTGTGTGTGTGTCTTACCCAGTGTGTACAGGTGTGTGTGTGTGTGTGTGTGTGTGTGTGTGTGTCTTACCCAGTGTGTACAGGTGTGTGTGTGTGTGTGTGTGTGTGTCTTACCCAGCGTGTACAGGTGTGTGTGTGTGTGTGTCTTACCCAGCGTGTACAGGTGTGTGTGTGTGTGTGTCTTACCCAGCGTGTACAGGTGTGTGTGTGTGTGTGTGTGTGTGTGTGTGTGTGTGTGTGTGTGTGTCTTACCCAGTGTGTACAGGTGTGTGTGTGTGTGTGTGTGTGTGTGTGTGTGTGTGTGTGTCTTACTCAGCGTGTACAGGTGTGTGTGTGTGTGTGTGTGTGTGTGTGTGTGTGTGTGTGTGTGTGTACAGGTGTGTTTGTGTGTGTGTGTGTGTGTGTGTGTGTCTTACCCAGTGTGTACAGGTGTGTGTGTGTGTGTGTGTCTTACCCAGTGTGTACAGGTGTGTCTTCTTGTCAGTGTAGTACGTCCTCAGGTCGGCGTCGGGTTTCTTGGCGTGTTTCTCTTCGTATTCTCCTGTTTTGGGGTTCTGGTGTCTGAAGATGAAGTGCAGTTTGTACTCTTCTCCACATTTGTCTGGTCCGAACATGATGGTGTACGGAGTTTTATCCACAAACTGGTCCTGCACAATAAACACACACAGTTCAGCTACATTAAACCAAGTAAAAGACTTTTCTAATCCTGCTACAAACTAATATACGGTCAATTCAATTCTTTCCTCACTTTCTCTTGATAAGACTCAGCGTCTCTGAGGAGTCACGTTGGCTTCAGCTGAACTTTGTGTCATTTTGTGGAAAACAGGAAGTGGATTCTGTTCTAATATTTTACAGTGAACGGAAACTTTTCCAACTTCCAACTGCAGTCTACACACTCATGTTAACAGTCAGCAGTTACACTGATATTCACTATAATACACCAGACTGTGCTGCTGATGGACAATCAATAAAACTGCATAAGATGATCAATACACATGAAACACAACATATTTAAAGTTTTTGCATATAAATCTTTACTTTCTCTTTGTTTTGGCAGCAGTGTTGAAAAACTGAAATATGTGTCAGTGCACAACCTCATTGTGTCAGTTGGCTGTTGTCATGGCAACTCAACAGTCAAGTAAATATTTTATTGTGTATAACCACTAAATGTTTAGGAATACAAAGTCAGTTTAGGGTCATTTACAGCTTTAGTCAAGTCATCACAATGTAACAGCAACCTGTAGACACGTGTGTGTGTGTGTGTGTGTGTGTGTGTGTGTGTGTGTGTGTGTGTGTGTGTGTGTGTGTGAGATCAGACTCACCAGGTCGAGGTCGGGAGTCTGAGTCAGCAGCTTGACGTAGGCGCCGCCACAGTCGATACCTGACTGGAAGTTCACCTCGTACCTGAAGACAGAACGATGAGGATGATGAAGAAGAAGCTTGACAGATAAACACAGTGCAGGTTGATCTTCTACAGTTTTAAGTAAGTGTTGCATGTTTGTGTGTTTAGTGTGTGTGTGTTTAGTGTGTTTGTTTAGTGTGTGTTTGTTTAGTGTGTGTGTGTGTGTTTAGTGTGTTTGTTTAGTGTGTGTTTGTTTAGTGTGTGTGTGTGTGTGTTTAGTGTGTGTGTTTACTTACTGGATGATGAGCGGTTTGGTGTCAAAGGTGAAAGGTCGCAGCATCTGACCGGAGATGGCGTGATGTTTAGCTCTGGACTTCAGAACGAGACCTTTATCACCGGGCAGCTTACTGTCCTTCATCTCTTCCACCTCCCATTTACCTGTCAACAAACAAACAAACAAACAAACAAACAAACATCATTTACCCGTCGTCAACAATAAACAACATCATGTTCGTGTGCAGACGGGAGGGTTTATCCTCTGTAGGACATCATGTTGACGTACAGACGTGTTTACTGTAGACATGAACATACATGTTCTAACAGACGCTTCTGTACGTACCGTCATACTTGGCGATCTCTTCATCGGCGTCGTCCTTCTTGGCGCTCGACATCACCCACCTGAAACCAACAGGTGGATCGTTTAGTCAGAAACACACCTGGACAAAGACTCCTCAGCGTCTGGCTCACAGGTTAGGTTAACGTTTATTAAAGTCAGTTTTCCTCCCAAATGTGTGGGAGAGTGAAAACAGCCAACAAAACCCTAAAAAAATCTTTTTTTCAGTAGACATTTTGATAAATTAACCTCATATTTGAAACCTTAACAGTTAATCTCTCACTACATGTGCTGACTTACGGAGTCTGGAAGGTGTCTTGGAGAATAAAACAAATAGTTGATGCTGTTGACTCAGCATCAGCTTGTTATCTTCATGCTATCAGTGTTGCGTGAACCCTTCACACTCTCACTACGGATCACTGGTGTTTATTTTGATCTTGGACTTCAGCTGTTGTTAAAAGCTGAAGCATAAACACAGCTCGGTTTTATCTGTGGGATCTTTTAAATATAGTGTTTTACAGGATATGTTTATGGGTTGTTTCACTGTAAAAAAAAAAAAAAACTTTGATGATGCTGCAGATTTTTTCATCCGGTTTATTAACACTGAGCTGATATTAAATCATGAGCACAGATTTGTTTTTATTTTATCTACATCGTCTCCTTACTGTCATTTTAACAGACGTAGAACAAAAATAAAACAGCTGTGAGGTTGGCTGCTGGTTGGTTTGAAATGCATGATGGGATACTTGACACCAGCTCCCAGAGAGTAAAACCTGGAGTATTATGGAGCGTTTGTGCCTAAATGTGGTACTATATACTCAAGCTGTGACTGATGATTTAGCGAGAAACAAACACAGGAGAGAGACTGAGAAAGGTCTCTTGTCTGAGTAACATGTGCTCACCCTTCAAGTGTCCCCCTGTCGAAACTCTCAGCGAAGAAATGTTCCCCCATCGGCTCTGGAGCCTTGTAGGTCACCTGGACACAGAGACGGAGAGAGAGAACAGAGTCAGAGACAGAACAAACATTTACTTGTTTGTGCAGATTAAACTGCTGCTGCTGCTGATGAAGCTGAATCAGCTTTACACGCAGATGCACTACAAGAGATCATCATTCATCATCCTTGTTGTTTTCTTTATATGCAAATAGATTAAAAGAAGTTCCTAATTAACTTCCACGCTGAATCTGCAAACACAGATGCAGGTGGCAGGTGTGTATCTGTGTCTTGTTCCTCGAGCTTATGCACAAATAAATAAAACAACTAAACTCTGCTTCTGTTAACCCCCGACAGTCTTTATTCATCTCTTCACAGTGGACACATCATTACAGAAAACATTTCAGGTGTGTCATTTGCAGTCAAACTGGTGTTTACTGGTAATAAGCAGACTTCAGTGATCAGACTATAATGATAGAGAACACAGCACAGTCAGCACAAACAGGTCAGATCTATTCTCTCCAAACCCATTATTCCCAGTTTAGAAACTTCTACTAGATTCTAACCTTCACGTCGACTTTTAAATGACTGTGTGGACACGCTGCGGATGTTACACTGAAAGCACATTTGAAGGAGATCTTTTAATATCCAGTATGAACAGGAGGAATGACTCTTTCACCTGTCTGCTGCTGCTCACTTCAGGCAGAAAGCATATTAGTATAGCTGAGGATGATGAGGCATATTCCTCTTTTCTGTCTACAATCTGAATCATAAATAAAAACCATCAAATTAAAGCTGCAAGCAGCGTTGGTCGGGACCTCGCTCTCTGGCCCGTCGGGATCAGATCATTTTGCTTTTTAAAAATGAGGGATATTTCTTACAAGTGTGGTGTGCTTTTATTTTGAAAGTTTGACTGACATGTGTACTGTCAGGTGTGTAGAGACAATAAGTGACTGCAGCTGGACACAGAAAAATACTCATATATTTGAATGGAGAGTGTGAGCGAACCCACACCTTTTTGAACATTTCCTGCTTCCACATAGTTTTAGATACAAACTTCGTTTGAACTTTAAATGAGTCACGAGACTTTGACCTACAAATCTTGAATTTACATGTTTTTTCTATCTTTTATTGTTTTTGAGATATTAGAGTGTGAGTTTTAAAGTCTTTTCTTGCTCCTCCTGTGATTTTATAATGAGTGTGTATTGCGGAATGTTTCACAGCACTGAGGGAGTGACATCACCAGGAGCAGTTGGAGAGGAGGATTTTAGAGTACGCTTCTTGTGAAATCTCCTCATAAATCCCATGACTTTGGTCAAATCTGACATTAAAAATCATATTTTAGTAGGAAATTTCATGGCGAATCCATTGATACAGATTTGAAAGTGGTCAGACTTATAGTTTAGACGTCAGAAGCCTCTGTTTGACACAAAGTTCATGCCTCCCCATTGTTTTACATTGTAAGGGTGATGTGGCACTGCAACTTTCAGGGCTTATTAAATACAAACTGTTTGAGTTATTACAAAGTTTTTAACAACTTTCTTTCAGCACAGTGTCATAAGTCATCTATTAAAGCTTGAAGCCGATACCATTAACGCCCACGGAGGAAGTAGCGTTTGTTCGGGGGCCAAATTGGGGAAAAGTCTTATTTTGAAAGGCTGATTGCAGACTTCCTGTTGGATTTAGGTCAGGGGTGTCAGTGTATGATTTGTAGGTCTTGATGAGACGAATAATTGAGTTTTGGTTTGATCTCTCTACGACATTCCTACGGGCCGTGGCAGCCATTTTAGTTACATAGGTGGTGCTAGAGAGCACATTTTGGCACTTTGGGGGTTAATTTTTTACATTTTATCAACTTTTTCACCAGACCTGCTGTGCGTGCAAAATTTGGTGAGTTTTTGAGCATGTTTAGGGGGGTCAAATTAAGGGTTTAAGTGGCATAATAATAAAGAAACAAACAAACAAACAAAAAACAATAGTGTCCTCGCCCTCAGGCCCTTTGGGCTCGGTCCCTAATTATTATTTAGAATGTATTTAAGGTTTGAGTGAGTTGTGTTTAAGACTTTGAAGGTTGAGTTCTTATCAGGTTTACAGTGTGAATGCAGGTCAGTGGATCAGCAGGTCAGTTCACTGCTCCCTTATCAAACTCACTTCCTGTTTCAGCTGATTAATGAGTAACACACACACACACACACACACACACACACACACACACACACACACACACACACACACACACACACACACACACACTTCCTGGGAAAACTGTCACACCCTCCTCATGGACCCAATAAACCATCCAGAGAGCTCTGTTACTCATTCACATCCATACCAGTGTTTATTCATGTGCAGGTGAGTAGGTATATTTCTTACTTTAGGTGTGGGAGGAGTCTTGGGAGCAGGCGGAGCTTCGTCCTGCATGTCCCCGTCCAGTTCCTCGTCGTCGTCGACTCCGGCTACATCCAGATCCAGCTCGTCCTCCACGTCCACATCGTCACCCAGGACGTCCTCCACCAGGTCCTCGGCCTGACAGACAGGAGTCAAACTGAGGCAGAGGAGGCCCGCTGCCAGAAGAACACTAAACCACACCCTCTGATCCATAGTCTGCAGGAAGAAGAGGAGAGCAAACGCCCGTTACAGCCGCTTCCCATTAACATCAGCCAGCACAGGGTGGTTCAACTGGTTTTTACAAGAAACCATCTTTACTGTAAAGCTGCAACTTCACATTATTTTCATTACAAATTAGATTTTCTTGTTATTATTATTACTTATTTATACCAAAATACAGACAAAGATTAAAGGATGCAGGTTTGTTTTTGGGCTTTTGAACAGAACAGTGATCAGAACATTTATAATCAACAGATTAATCAATAACGAGAATAGATCATCAGACCAGTTCACTGTTTGTTGTAGTTTTAAATCTCAACACCTGCAGTTCATCAAACAGGAAAGACTGGTGGGTGTTTGGTGTCGGACGTGAACCTCCGTCACTAAAAACACACTCAGCAGGTAGTTAACCTGCGTCTCCCCGGCGTCCATTCATCGCCATGGTGACCAACCGACACCCTCAGCTCCATTAAGCTTAATGAGATTACACCCCGCGGGATTACTGCAGCACCCCACGACACACACACACACACACACACACACACACACACACACACACACACACACACACACACACACACACACACACACACACACACACACACACACACACACACACACACACACACACACACACACACACACACGAGTCTGCAGTGGTTCATTACACACCTGTAACGACATGATAATCAATAACGTTGCTCTACCAACTGCAAAACCTGTCAAGAGCAGTTTGTTTATAAAAAATAAACTGTAGTTAAGAAAAGTTGAATTTTACTGATTTTTGGACCTTTTTTCTCTCACAGGCAACAACATTATTACAATGATTATTGCAACGATCAATCCATTAGTCAACAGACAGAAAATCCCTACTGTTTTGATAATTGATCCATCTTTTTAGTCATATTTTCTAAGCAAAAAATGTTCAAATTTGCTGGTTTCTGCTTCTCAAAAGTGATTTAATGTTTTTTTTGTCATAAATGACGGTAAACTGAATCTTTGGGGTCTGAACTTTTAGAGGATTAAATGTTTAAATATGAGTTTTAGGGGTGAAACTAACTAATATTTCATTATTGATTCATCTGCCTGTTGTTTCCTCGATAAATCTTTTGGTCCATTAATGTCAGAAAATGTTCATTCCGATAGTTAAAGGTGAAATCTAGTTTTGCAGTTCAACTCAAGATATTCGGTTTATGATGATATAATACAGAGATGCAGAAAATCCTCACAAACATGAAGAAACATCAACTGATCAGCCAAACTATCACAGCCCTGAATACAGATCATTTATGACATATGAAAGCATCAAACAGTCACACTCGAGAACCCGAAATTTTTTGTATTTTTGCTGGAAAATGATTTGTTAATCATCAAAATAATTGCCATTAATTTTCTGACTATTGATCAACTAATGACTTGAGCTGTGAAGTCGTCTGCCTGCAGCCTCTCACGCAGCAGACCGCCAGGCTAATCAGATTAACCTGCAGCAGGATTAGCATGCTGGCTAACAGCCTGGCAGCGCGGTACGACCACCGGCGCTAGCTGTTAGCTGTTAGCTTAGCATCAAAGCCGCCTGGCCGGCGCCCACATGGCGTTTGAAGGAATTAACTGCAGACACAGTTTTATATTTCCTTCAACAACATGCACGAGCACATTTTATTTCTATAGCACATAACGCAAAGAGTCAGAACATTTACAATCATACAATAAAAAGATAAAAATACAATAAAATAGGATAAAGTTGAATTAAAATATGATAAAATAGGTGTTAGGAGAAAGCTTTAAGTGTGAGTCTCTCTAACTCTATGACAGCAAAAGGAAACTAGTTTGGTACTTTATTTGACTTTTTTGAAATTTTGTATGTTGATATTCTATTCTGGGCTGTTTTGACTTAAATCCTCAGTAATGAATGAATAAATCAGTCTGAGGATAAAGTGTCGTCATGTCAGCTGACAGAAAGTCAGATATTTCTTTTTGAATGTTCAAAAATAAAAATGAAATTTCCTCTTTCAACTCATCGATCTCCTGAGTGTGAAGAGTATTTATTTATTTATTTATTTATGGTATTAAACGACAGGATGAGAGAAAAACTTGACATCCAGAAGATAAGAACATCTACAGACTGGAAGGAGGAATAAGACAGCGAGCCGTAAACTCAAACCTCTCAGTGATGCATCGCCGCTGCAGCTTCCTGCTGCCTGAGGTAATAAGCTTTTAGAAGGTCTGTGATTGGCTGCATGAAACGACAGGCTCCTGCTAATCAGTCCAGTGAAACCAGCTGAAGTTGCTGTTATACATCCAGACTGACAGCAGCATCGGGCCTGGAGTCGCTCCGCAGCCTGTTAATCTGATATTAGGACCCGCTGAGCCTGCAGGACATCTGCTGCTCTGATTCACTCTCTGATATCTCTACTGGTCTCTACTGGTTTCTAACTGGGTTTCAGAAAAAAAAAGCAGAAAAGCTTTTGGAGGAATAACTTAACTGAATGAAATCTGCATCACTGAGGGCGGAAAACTGTCTAAAAGCAAATGATTTCCTGACCCAAATCATGTTTTAATCTCTATAATTTACTTTACGGCCATAAAAATAATCAAATATCACCATAGCTGCTTCTACAAGATATTCACATAAAAAAGTTGGAGAAACCATAATGAGATCAATGTCATGAAAAATCTGATTAAAAAGGAAATTCTAGTGAGAAGCTTCCTGCGTTAAACAGTGAAATCAGCCTTTAACAGAGCAGCCGGCAGGTTACTGTTTAAACACAGAAACAACAATCAGCTTCTCTTCCTGTGTGAAGAATAGAAAAACACTGAATAACTGATCCGTCACTCATCTGAGACACAGACTCACATCAGCTCCTGCATTTATTGCTCAACCGTCTGTTAATATATCTCCAACGATGTGTTGAAATATTCACCTTTCTTCATGCTTTTTATGCTCTGCAGAGTTTAGAAAACTGTAGCGCCGCGACTAATGATTATTTTCATTTCCTGTCGATTATTTTCTGGATTATAAAAAGTCAGAAATGAGTGAAATTTGCCCTTTTTGTCCAACCAAAAGTCTAAAACTAAAAAGATATTCAGTTTCAGACATCTTTTCTGTGTTGTTGCAGCTCTACCTGCAATAAACAATCAGGACACAATTCTTAATAATTACTGACATTTTTAATTGTCGTAATGTTTTTCAATATTCATCTTCAATGTGTTTCTGATCCTATGATGAACATTAACAGTGTCCAGGATGAAGAATTTGTCACAATGAGTAAATGTGGGGAAAAATTTTCTTAAAATTAATTTTCAGCACAAAAATGATTAAATGTGGTAGAAAAAAAAAAACTTGTTGTTTCTGATTCAATAGAAACTAAAACTGATTCAATTCAGGACAATCATGGAAACAAGTGATAAAACTGATTTGAATTTTATTAAATATATGTTTGTAAATTTTGTGGAGAAAAAACCTGCAGATCAACGTTTTACGTCTTTTCTAACTGGCAGCGATGTGACTCCAGACTGGTGGGTTTAAATTCATTATTAACAACTTTACGATTAAATTTATAGTAATTATAAAAATCGGCAGTGCGCTGCCATCTAGTGTTTCTACTCTGCTGCTCACTTTGTCTCAGACACAACATTTTAATCTCAAAGCCAGTTATAAGCTGGTTTCTGTCTTACTGGTTTCAGATCAGAGCGGCGCTGGTCCGACACTCGACCTGAACACCGGCCGGTCGAACCAGTCGGGCTGCTTCACCTGACAGACTGGATCCCAGCATGAGATCATAGATAGACTCGTTTTATTAAACATAAAGCTCGTTCTCTCAGGTTTGAACTTTGGCCAAATTAACTGCAACTTATAGAAAACATTAAAACACAAGATTCCAGTAAAGATTCCAGTAAAGATTCCAGTAAAGATTCCAGTAAAACCATCATATATAAAAGTGTCTCATCTTCACCGTACAGCTGATTAAATGAAGGGAAATTAATTAATTAATGTCAGTAAAGCTGCTTCCAGCTTATTTGCTGTTTATATACACAAGTACAAATTAAAGACATGTTGGGTTTAAGTGTAACCTGGTTCCTCTTCATTCACCGCCCAAATATCAACATTTGTTTATTTGTTTATTTATTTACATCCTAATCAGCTGCTCACTAGTCTTCCTGACGTCCTTCAGTTTGATCATGTAAATCAAAAGTAAAAAAAATATTATACGTATGAACATAAATACATGTACTTCCATATAAAAACAGGTAATTTAATTAACTACAGCTGCAGTAATTAATTGATTAGTTGACGACAACTGTTTTGATAATCGATTTGAGTCATTTTTAATAAAAGAAACATTGATTCCAGCTTCTTGACTGAATATTTTCTGGTTTCTTTAGTCGTCTATATGAACATCTTCAAACTGATCAACATTCATCAATATTTTCTGACATTTTAGAGACCAAACAGCTGATCAGTTTATTAGATCAGATGAATCGATAATGAAAATAATCGTTAGTTGCAGCTTTATAACAAATTAAAATAAGGTTCAGTACTAGTTTGTTATATAATCAGCAGCATGAACTCTGCAGTCGACATACAATGTAGATAAAATATAATTCCATATTTTAATCTGTAAACTGTATAAACTCTATCAGACAGAATCATCATCATCAGGAATCTCTTTCTGATGAATTCTGTTAAATTATTCCTCTGACTGGCCGCCTTGTACACACCAGTTTAAAGTGTTAGTTCTGGTTGTAAATACTGATTCTTCTACATGATCTCAGAATAAAAAAATGAAGTGAAACTAAAAGCATCATTTTGAGGTCTGGGAAGCTGTGATGGACATTTGGCCTTACATCAAAAATAAAAAACAAGTATTTATTGTTTCACTTTGCTTTTTCAGCCGTTTAATCTTATTTTCCATTTCACTGATGTGTCTTCATTCTTCATTTTGCTGTTCTGACTCCTTCAGCAAAACTAATTCCTTTGTGAATAAAGTCTGATTCAGAGACGCTGAGAGTCAGCCGTCAGAGAAACAACCAACTATTGATTTATAGTTAAAGTTAAAAGGCATTAAGAGGAAAAAAGGGTCTTGATCTGCTGTCAGAGATGTTATTTAGGTGTCATAACAGAATAATCTGGTACTCACTGCCTTTAAACTTAGTATCAGATGTTCAATATAAGTTTCACTTCTTCACTTCAGAGTTAAAACTGTTTATTTAAACATTAAAATAATGTTTCATTTATTCTGTTTGTGTTTCTTTCATTGAACTATAGTTGTAAAGGCTGAGGCTCTCCATCTAAACAGGAAATATTCTACCTGATTTGTGGATTTTTTAAATGCTCGATCGATTAGTCGACTACAGAAAATAAACCGCCAGATTAAATGATTAGTCATTTGGTCCATAAACGACCAAAGTCCACGATGACGTCATCAAATATCTTGTTTTGATCACAACTCATAGATATTCAGTTTACTGTCATAGAGACTAGAGTATGAAATTATTCACATGTGAGAAGCTGGAATCAAAGAAATTTAACATTTTTCCTTAAAAATGACTCAAAACAATTAATCAGTTATAGCTGGAGATTAATTCAATAATTGGCAACTAATTGATAAATCGACTAATCGTTTCAGCTTCAGCAGATTAAATTTAATCCTCAGTTGTAGTCCTTTTGAATACACATCATGACAAATGTCAGCCTGACATATTTGGTATTTTTTTCAACTTTATGATCTCGACAACAGTTTTACATAAAGTTATCTGTGTTTTAACCATGTTGAACTACATAAATGTGTATTGATTGAGCATCTAGTGACTGATAGGATTGATGAATGATTCCTGACAGTTTTATTCAGTACTGACCTCTGAAACAGTCAGTCATTCTCACTGCCTTCTCATAACATTTCAACAGTTTTTTATGTCCTTTATCAGCTCGATAAATCTGATCTGATAGATCTGTGACAACCCCCACGTAACTAACACGGATATTTCAGCTAGCTGTGCTGCGATGCTGCTTACGAAACAAGTGTAGGAGCTAATTTAGCCTCAAATTCTCATTCAAAACACAACCAGAGTTTCATTCATACGAACTAAAACTGCTATATTGGAATATACGTAGCTGAATATTTCATGTTTGACTAAATTAAATGTTAGTAAAGGCCAAAAGAGCAGGCTAACTGGCTAGCTGAGTTCACCTGTGGTTAATTAGCCTTAGTTAGCCACTCAGCCCAATGCTAACAGCATGCTGGAGACACGGAGCTTCATGTTTAACGGCTAAAAACGGACGCTATCTAAATAATTAGCACACACACAGCTCAAATAGACCACCGTTAGTCAGAAAATAGTACAATTCGGCTGCGTTGCCCTTTAATAAGTGACATTTATCGGTCTCTTTACTCACCTCCGGCTCTCCGATGTGACCGCCTGGGAACTGCTGAGGAGGGTCACGTGGGATTATTGGAGGGCACAAACTGCCGTCGCCTGTCGCTGATTGGCCAGGCGGAGCGAGTATTTGACGTTTCCTGTCAACTGTCAGGAGCTGATTGGTCGGAGAGAAATCTCGGTCGAGGCGGAGACGGAGTGGACAGTGCCCGCCCCCCCCGGAGCTGAACCTCGTGGACAGCGATGATTGGCGGAGCGGTCAGTGGACGTGAGCGCTGATTGGCTGGAGTGCGGCTGATGAAAAGGACTCCTTGGATGAGCCCGCAACTGGTTTTATTCCAGTACAGTAGCTGTAATCAGTCATAGTATACTGCTTCATATACTGACTATGTTAGAGTTATAAAGACAGATTAGACATTGATATTATCCTCGTGGTTTTGTGAATGTCACGTGTGTAAAATTACATTTACTCAAGTTCTGTACAATTTTGAGGTACTTGTACTTTACTTGAGTATTTTTATGTGATGCTACTTTATACTTCCACTCTACTACATTTCAGAGGGAAATATTCTACTTTCTACTCCACTACATTCATTTGACAGCTTTAGTGATTTTTCCCTCTAAACTTCTCACATGGTTTCATTTCAATAAATGTTCAAATTATTCAATATTTCACCAAAAATCAAAGATTAGAGAAAAAGCTCAAAAACTGAAAACAAATTTGTGTATTTTTCATGCAGGACTTTACTTGCTATAAAGTATTTTTTTACATTTCTCTATTTTTTTTGTTAAGTAAAGGATCTGAATACTTCTTCCACATCTGCTCATTGTAGACATGGAGAATAACATGTTTTTAAGCACTGGCACTTCACTTTGGTATTTGCATTGTTGATGATTTATCTTTTTTACTCCACTACATCTCAGCTGAACACACTGTACTTTATGCTTCACAACATTTATGATAACTGTTACTTATTGGCTTTTGCACTTTAAAAGCATAACAATAGGATGCGTTCAGTGGTGTCCAGGTAGTATGTGGGCTTGCTTGTTAAAGAACAGGTTCACAATTTTTCAAGTGTGTCTTAAAACAACAGTCAGGAGCCCAAATGAACATTGAAACCTGTTTTTCTCGCTGTAATCATTCCTCCTGTTCATACTGACCATTAGAAGATCCCTTCATAATGTACTTACAATGGAAGTGATGGAGGACAAAATCCACAGTCCTCCTTCTGTGCAAAAAATGTATTTCAAAGTTTATCTGAAGCTAATATGAAGCTTCAGCGTCCAAATGAGTCAAATCAAGTAGATATCTTTCAACGTTACAGTCTTTTTAGTGCCAAAGTTCCTCTTTTTGTTACTATACTTCCACCTGCAGCTCAACAGGGAAACACTGTCCGAGGAAACACAAAGAGGGAATTTGATGCTAAAAAGACTGTAAATGTGTCAGATATCCACTTGATATGACTAACTCAGACTACTGAAGCTGAATAGAAGCTTCACACAGACTTTTAAATGACTGTGTGAACACACTGTGGATTTTGGCCTCCATCACTTCCATTGAAAGCACATTTGAAGGATCTTTTAATATCCAGTATGAACAGGAGGAATGATTACAGCGAGGAAAACCTCTTTCACTGTTCATATGGACACCTGACTGCTGGTATAAGACATGCTTGAAAAATTGTGAACTTGTCCTATAAGGGTCTTGTTCAAGGGCATCTCAGCGGCTAACCAGGGAATTGAACCAGACAAACCAGTTTTTCCAACCTTAAGCCCACTCTCATTATATAAATACTGATATGTTGTTTCTCAGTCATCTATAAAGATTAAATGTGATGGCTGATGCTTCTGACAAATAGTGAAAATAGTTCTGGCACATAAATCCCTGAAACCATGTTTGTTTTTACATTTTTGTTTGTGTGCAGATTAAACAAACAAGATATAACATACATTAATCTGTGAGCTGATAAGTGTATCTTTGAGTTGTGGACAGAGCCAGGCTAGCAGTTTCCCTCTGCTTCCAGTCTTTATGCTAAGCTACGCTAACCACATCCCGAATGCAGCTCTGTACTGAACACATCAACGTGAGACTGACATCTCACTCTCAGAAAGAAAGAAAAATAAACTTATTTCCCAGAACTATTCCTTTAATTCGGTCTGCAGGTCAGTGGAGAGCTGTGAGAATCATGTGATCTTCAGTCATGTGACTGTCACATCACCAGACCCACAAACAACAGGCTGCTTTTATTCCATCAGTCGCTGTGATGAACCTTAAAGTTGCTGATTAACTCCTTTAATCCTCAATTTAACCCTAAACTCTTTAATTAATCACAGTTAAACATGTTTATTCTGCTCGTTCAGACAGTTAAAAGTTGGACTCTTGTTTTTAAAGGTCACACGGGGTCACTTGTATTTGCTGTCACCATTTTTCATGTGTACATGTAAAAGAAAATAAACTCAGCTTCAGCTTTTTTGCGTGAATATTAATATAAACGTGTACGTCACAGCTTCTCTGTGATGACTCAGTTTCTAACCAGTGCAGCCATGTTGGTATTTCATCATTTTCTTTGATGAAACATGACGACATTCCCAGAAATTTGCCCAACTAGTCACTTAAAAAAGTGAAGTAAAGCGACCAACCGAAACAACCCGACACCAGAAACCGTTTAAATATCTGTCTTTATTACAATTCACAGATTGGATAGAAGTTTAAGATCATTTAAATAGAATTTTATCTAAAGGATACAAAAGACAAACACAAGATTATAGCGATGCGTTCAAGCGCATCTTACAAGAAAACAAACAAACAAAGAAACAAATTCAGGATGTTTCCTGAAGCTTGAAGACGCTTCACTTCAAAGCTGAAGTTCTGCTCCGTCGTCCGTTTTCCATTTGATCCCCTTAAACACGTCCAGACAGATGCGCTGAGCTGCATCTGAAGGAGGAAAGCTTTTGATGAATCGTTCCTTCAAATGAGTAATCTTGTTCCATGGAATTGTGAGTTTGTTCCCTTAAATAAATAATTACTGCGTTTGAGTAACTGAGAACCCAAGAACAGATGGATTTCATCTCTGATCTGCGTTTCAGATGTAAAAAAAACACTGTTTTGTTGTTTCAACAGCAGTTAACTGACTGTATATCAGTGTGTGGCAGGTTCTTCCTGCAGTGGTGGAAGAAGCAGTGAGATGTTTTATCACCATGATGAAAAAAATACTCCATCACAAGTAAAAGTCCTGTATTCAAAATTCAAAATCTACGTGAGTGAAAGTACAGAAGTTTTGGCAAAAATGAGCAAAATGTACTTACAGTATCAAAATAAAAGCATGTATTATGCAAACTGGATCAATCAATTTAGAGTGTTATAAATGATTATAATTATTCATATTGATTCACTGATGTTTATATTTAAGCAGCATTTTAATGTTGTGGAAGTAGAGCAGATGTTAACAAGTTATACTGTTTAATAGTCTGATCTGTATCGATGCACATTTTATAAACATATAAAATATTGATCTGAAAAGGGGCCTCTACGTTTCTGTCCTCCACAGATTCATCATGTCACTCCTGTTACACTGTTGGAAAAAAAAAAGGATCAACATTGATGCAGCAGAACCAGAGATATCGTCTTCATTATCCTGTCAAAACCTGGCGCCTACATTACCCACAATGCACCTGGAGATTGTGGTGTGTGATGCTAGTAGAGTCTGCTCTGCTCACCTCACATCTTTCTAACTCAACACCCCCGAGATTTGTTTACTTTTTAAACTCGAGCTCTCCAGATGTGTGTGTGTGATGTCACTCGAGTCAGCGTTGGTTAGACAGATGTGACGTTCGCAGAACTCTGTAGTTGTTCTTTTTCTGGTACTTTCCACCTCGGCTTGTGACATCATCAAAAGGCTTTATACTTTTTACACAGACACACACCTGGAAACACACACTGAGGTGGAAAATACCTGAAAAAGTACAATATTTCCCCCTGAAATGTCTTGGAGTAGAAATACAAAGTAGCATCAACTGGAAAGTAAAAGTAGCTCACAGCTGTACTCAGCTTCCACTGCTGCCTTCCTGCATGTTCAACATTCACTTTTCATCTGAGCTGAGAAACTGAAACGTGAACAGCTGCAAGTCACTGCTTTTATATTTTAATCAATGTCAAATACAAAAACACGACACTGTGTTTAACAGCCAAAACCTTCAGCACACAATAAGACATGTGCAGTAAAGGCCGAAAGTACGTGGACAGCTGAACATTACTGTACATGAGATGGTGTAACATGTGTTATTAATGTGCAGCCTTCGGTCTTCTGGTTAAAGACTGCAGCACAAGTTGGAACCTGTCTGCAGAGATTTGCTCCCACAAGTACATTTGTTTAATATAATAATAATGTCATAATATCTGCAAGAGGTGCGTTCAGGTGTTAGCAGACTGAAGAGACATTTCTCAGGTTACTGAGGATCATCAGTGTGTCTTATGTACTAACTAACATTATTTCATGATTCATCAGTATTTTTGGTTGATGCTAATATTGTTTGGGCTAATACATAATACAGCTGTACTCTCCATAAACTTCATGTTCAGAAAACATCTTCTCTCAGTATTTCATGTAAATATTCATCATGTGTGTTTATATGTAAATTAATGTTTACCTCCTGTTGCTTTTAAAAAGAAACTTTCATCACATTTAATTCTTGATTTCTAATTTTTTCATTTAATGTTTTTTATTTAATATGCAGTTTTTGTTTTTACAGGATTATTGTCAGCTGATCGGTGAACTGTTATTATTATATGTTTATTCACAATGATTAGTTTAGCATTCTTTCCTGTTTCCTTGTTTGTTTGTTAGTTTGGTTGGCTCGTGATGGGATTGATTTCCACACCAAACTGGGAAAAACCATTTCACAGCTGCTCTGTGTCATGTTGAAACAAGAAAGGGACAAACACAAACAACGCTGTCTAAAATATGACTGTACGCTGACAGACCAAGAGTAGGACACAGCTGTCCACTTACTTTTGGCCACACACCGTAGATCTACATACCTCAGTCAAAGCTCCGAATCAAACGGGATTAAATTAAATTGGTCTAAAGTGAGAGTGTGGAGGTGACGAGGACACAGACTGAAGGAAACAACTTGATTCAGGAACAAATTAAGGATATAAAAAGGCACAAATTAGTAATTTCAGGGAACAATTTATCAAAAATTCAAACAAACATGAGTCTCCCACTACAAACCAAAGTCCCAGTGGATGACTGAAAGCGTCTTTATGGAGAAATGAAAATTAAACCGGTTGAAGAATTTTTATTATTTTACTATTTATTACCAAACATGTCAATGAGAGACTGAAGAAAAGAAAGAAACGTTTTGCACTGGACTGAAAAAACTACAGTACAGTGGAGTACTATAGAGCACAGCAGAGTAAATTAAAGTACTGCGAAGTAGAACACAGAGCAGTCATCAGTGACAAGGCCTCAGTTAACTTAAAATAAAGTGAATCATTAAAAAAAAAAAAACACTAAATACCAGCCTTCTTCCATCGTCAGTAGTGTCAAGCCACAATGATAAACGCTGTGTGAGAAGGTCCGAGGTCGCAGCATAGGATTCTGGGTATCGGTGGTTGCTACATTTTTGGATCCGGGGTCGTTTCTGTTTGAAGTAAATCTGCTCTTCGTCTTTGTTTAAGGCAACTCGTCAACCCCCGAGCAGCAACTACAGACACGTATCAACACACTGAGGGCATTCATATGATAGTGTGTTTCTATGCATATATGCACATACATGGTTACTGTGGGGTATAACTGGTGGGATAGTGTTGATAGAAAGGTCCGGACCGGCCGTCTGCAGATAGAAAGAGGCCTTTGAGTCTTTTGAAGCGACAGTTTCATCATCAGAGGTGGCACGGTGCTCTCGCCACCGCCTTGACAGTTACCAGTGTTTTCAACATTTACCTCACTGTATGTACACATAAATACAGGTTTCATGATTAATTACAGCATCGTCTGAGAGGAATTTCTCTTTCTGCGCGTTGTGCAAAACCAGGCGACAGGTTTTTCCTGCGTGTCCTGTTATCATCTGTCTGTCTGTCTGTCTGTCTGTGTGGTCTGTTTGTTCAGTCTCTCGTCTGTTCAGCCCCGCAGTGGCGAGGTCCGGCCAGAAGGCGGCGCTGTGGCACCGCGGTGGGGAACTGGTGAGCGGGACGGCAGCTGGCGAGCAGCTCGGCGCTCGGACGCTCGGAGGTGCTGAGGTATCGCTGAAGGGGAGAGGAGCTTCACTCTGCTTTCTTTATGAAGATCTGAGAGAAGACAGACCACAGAAACCAGTAAGAACCAGTATGAACTCACAGTGCACCACAGTATTTTAACAGTAAACCATTTGAGATTCTGTATCTGAATATTCCCTCATGTCCCACCTTTAAACTTTTCCCACTAATCTCACTAATAACCAAGAAGACAATACTACAAAACTGGAGAGACAGAATAAATTATGTATAAAACATTCATTAAAGCTAAAAATAGAACATTCATATTCAATAAAACGCATTAAATGTAGTAATAAGTAGAAATGATTCATCAGCAGTCCTGCTGGTTCTCACAGTGTTCAGTCACACTGTAAAATTATATTTTCATGTGTTGTAATATCATAAATAAAACAGAAACTTAATATTCACAACAAAGTTTCAATTTGAAAAACTCGTCACAGATTTCCTAATTTCGACTTGACACAGAAAACATCTGTATCAACTGAGTTAATACAGAGTCTATCAAAGCATCAACACTGTAAACATGTCCATAACTATTTTACTCATTGCTGCATTTTAAAATAAAATGATCATTATCAAAAACTACTTCTCACCAAAACAGTTTTCATCAATATCTCACAAATGTGTGGCAGCAATGAGGCCGAACCACTATCACAGATTTTGGTTTATGTCCCAAACTTCTGCCTCACTGGCAAGAAATTCACAATTTCTTGGAGACCATATATTAAACCACCATTCCTTCAGATGTTGTTTTAGTTATGTATTTATGTTTAATAGCAGCTGATGTTACAAGTGCAGATAAATATTTGATAAGAATCTCACTGATGGCAAACTAAAAACCTTTGAGTGGGAAATGGCTCCGTTCAGAGGTATCAGGAGTTAAACGATGGTTAAATATGATAAATGAAATATGTTTGTAATGTGATGATTGATTTTGTCTTTAAAATTACAAGAACTGAAATGAATTCATAGATTTGTTTTACAGAGTTCCCTTTCATAAAAGTGCTGCACAGTTTGACTTTGTGCATTAGAGTTTGGAAGATATAAACTCAAAATAAAATACAGAAACAAATGAGTTCAGACTAATAGTGATCTTGGAGTTGATAGTGGATTGATGCTGGTGATTTCTTAAAGAAATGTTCCTGTAAGTCACAAGACGCTTAAGTTCTCCACTGAACCCACACTAATTTATTCATCAAAGGGTTAAAGACAGAAGGACTTTCTCCTCACCGACTCTCAGAGAGAGGTCAGAGGTCAGGAGTTCATGCTCAGAGGTTTGCATTCCACATTCCTACTTTGTAGTGTGAATTAGTCTGATTAACAAACCATATGTGTTTATTTGTTGTTTTAGGAACATGTTCTATTGTAGAGAGATTTCTTCTGAAATTAACCTTTTGACATAAACACCATTTTAGGAGTGGTCGACCTAAATAAAAACAAAACTCTTTTTGATTAAGCAAAAAGCAATCAAGACTTCATGTTGTTTGAACTTTGACTAAATCCTCAGAACTCTTAACCAGACCTAGAATTTCCCTTATCCCCTCCGATTTATGAATCCAGGGACCTCACACCAAGAACTTCTTAAAGAAAATCTGAAATTTCCTTAAACTCTTTAAAAACCCATCTGGTATTTTGGAAAGACACGCCTGACAACCCATAGAACTTGAACCCTCTCTAGCACTACTGGAAACACAACAATGACCTCTTGAACCTCCAGAACACCACTTTATTTACCCCCCTAGAGGCCCAGAAAGGATCTCAGAAGTCCTGGAACCCTTCCTGAAAACAGTGGAACTCCTGCAGACCCTCTCAAACTCAACTGAGGAACCTGGAACCAGCCTTTTGTCCCCCTTCAACTCCCAGAGATCATGAAAAATCTGGAATTATCCTTCATTATCCATTGTAACCACCCCAAAACCTTTAAAAACCCATTCAGCACACAAGTAAAGGGGCTCCAAAGAATCCTAACATCTGTCCAAACTATCTGGTACTCAAAAGCCATCAAGGCGCCTTGAAAACCTGTCAAGAACTTGCAACTTCTGTAACCAGCCAGAACTATTACTGGGATTCCTGGAACCCCTTCCAAAGCCCCCTAAACATGTTCTAGTACCTTTTGAACCTCCAAAACATGTCTGGGATCACATCAATGACAATAGGAACCCTCTCCAGGATGCTTGGAACCCCATTTAAGACTAATTCAAGGATTAATGTAAACCTCTCTGAAAGTTGTGGAACCTCTGCAGGCATCCCTTGAACCTTAACCCTCTCTAGCACCCGTTGAACCTTCACAACTCCACTGGGACTTTTTAAGACCTTAGACCCCCTAAAGGATGCTCAAATCACTCTTAGAAATTTCCTTCCACTTAAAGAACCTCTTTATTTACCCCTCTAGAACCCCAGCAAGGACTTCGGGACTCATGAAACCTTTACTGAAATCTACTTAACTGCAGACACCCCTTGACCCCTATACCTACCCAAAGACCTCCGCCGCCCTGTTCACTACTCCTTATCTACTGTCATTTTGGATAAATGTCTCCATTCAAAGGCATTTCTAAACAAAACCCTGAGTTGCTGTGTGTCAAACCAGTTTTAAACTGGTCCCAGCTATCCACCCAGACCACCTCACCTCGCTGAGGATCACCCAGACCGGTGAGTCCGTTATCACTGAGAGACGCATGGCCTCCAGGGGCCCAAAGGTGGGGTCGACCTCCCCCTCCGCGATCCCATTCTGGAACGTTCCTGGAAGAGAAGATCAATAGGATCAATAACCTGATGGACTTTCACATGTTACATTTAAAGGAATCTGTGATGTTCACAGACTTTCAGGAATGTGGTTTGTGTGTTTTTTGGGTCATTTAAATCCCAGAATGCCTTGCGACAACCCTTTTAAAACACGCAGTCATTTATAGAAAATACAAGATACCAAGAATATCAGATAATAATGTAACACAGACACCAACCTCCACAACACAAAGATTTAACATCTATTTATTAATATTGTAGGTGTGTAAATTTAATTTACCCATTATGCTGCTATTACTGCTGTTTTCTGATACTGCTTTTATTTATTTGTCTAAACTACATTGAGAGAAACCAAACAGAGAAATTTCATTGTACCTGAGTATAATGACAATATTCTGATGCTGAACTCCTATTTTTGGTAGTATTGTTTGTATTAAATGTGCACCCATTCTTTGATGTTTTTTGGTTTTTGTCAGTGGTTTTGCATTGTAATTAATGTGTTTACGGTGTAATAATCATTAGTTTCTCCTTATTTGGATATCATAAGGTGTATGGATTCTGCAAGAAAAATAATAAAAGTTAAAGGTGATTTTTAGTTTTTTCTCTGTGTATAACTTTTTATTAGCATTTCTTAACAATATGAAGTACCAGTCAAAGGTTTGGACACACTTTTTCATTCGAGTGAAATTAATTCAGTTCCTACATCTCAAATAACACAAATACAAGAATTACGATATGGACACTAACGCTCAACCTCAACATTTAAATAAACAAAACAACTCAACAAAGTCATCTCATCATAAACTCCCTCTCCTTTGTTGCCCACTCCTCTATGTATTCCATATTGTTACTGTGATAAAATAATAAATAAATAAAATAAAGATTTGTGTGTATGTACAGTTTTCGTACGTTTTCTGTAAGTTTAAATGCTTTGTACATTACATCACACGTATTCTCGACATATTAATATATATAATATTAAAATGAAAGTTTCCTGTACTTTTAAGTTTTGGACAAATTAACCAGTTTTAACCAGATGGGGGCACGAGATGAAAAGTGAGCGGATCATCAAAGTTATTACAATTCATCTCCAGAGTGGAACATGAATGTCTGAACCAAATCTCACAGCAATTCATCCAACAGTTGTTGAGATATTTCTGTCTGAAGCAAAGTGGTGGATGGAGTTAAGTTTCCGTCCACAGAGATGCAGCTTGCATGGCTAAAAGCCCCGATAATAAGAGTAAGGGTTACTTACCTCCATGGGGTTTTTAAGGGATTTATTCCTGGTTTATTATTTATATATTCATTTGCTGATGGAGGTTCATGTAATTGAGGGATCTTTATGCTTTTTGTGCATAATTTACAGGGTTATTAAGACCCATTACATTTATCCAAAGTCCATTAACTAACCCCTGTGGTTTTGTGATGGTTTTCTTCCTTATATGACTGTCGGCTGTCAGTGCAGAAATAAAAAGCGATGTTTTTGTGTGTGTGTGTGTATTATCACTGCATTCGTCTCCATCAGGGCCCATCTGGCGTCCCGCTGGTGTTCTGTCCTCTTTCTGCTCGGTGAACGTTGGTTTTTGGTGTGACTGCACCTCAACAGAGCAATAATCCCCCCCAGAGGATTTTATTTACTGGGATTATCATCCTAGATGTGATGCATCCAGGTACCAGTGTGACCGTAATCCCAACAAAGAGCAGCGTCTGGGGTGTGTGCGTGTGTGTTATTGTTTATCACAGGTATTATCTGTTATTATTGTGGGTATTATGGCTTTCATTCAGGATCCAGCGACATGTACTGCGGTCTAAGAGCTTTTTCTCAGAAACAGAGATCACACAGAGACAGAAAATGAAGAAGATAAAACCCGGAGGTTGAATCTGTCTGTTCTCTCTGCAGTGATGTTCTGTATTTTTTAGAGGGAACACTGACAGTTATGGATTCAATACAAGATCAAGAGTAACAGGACAGTTTGACGAACATGCTGCCATGTGGCAGGGACAATTCTCAGTGGGGTAAGAAAGCAGCTCTGAATGTAATTATATCTTGTCATAGACGGCGACGCCAACAAACGTTTGACAGGCAGCACATGCTGGAGTTCAGACTCAGAGATCTTAATGAGCTCGTTTTCACCACGAGAGAAGATGAAACCAAACGGCCATAAAGTGCTCAAACTAAACAGCCTGATATATAGCTGAAGGATAACTCCTGGTTATTACAATTTATTTTTGTAGTTTTGTCCATAATTTAGTAAAGTAACTAAGTACATTTACTCAAGTTCTGTACTTAAGTACAGTTTTGAGGTACTTGTACTTTACTTAAGTATTTCCATGCGATGCTACTTCATACTTCCACTCCACTACATTTATTTAACAGCTTTAGTTACTTTTCAAACAGATTTGTATATCAGAACTTTGTTTTTTCTTCTTTCCTCTCCCATTAATCATCTCATGACCCCTCAGATTTATCTGCTGACCCTTTGGAGGGGCCCGACCCCTAGGTTGGGAACCACTGGACTAAACTAGCTAACTGTATATAAAGTAGTGTAAACTAGCTCCACCTCCAGCAGCTACAACAGTAACATGCTGCTCTAACACTGATGCTTCACTATTAATAATCTAATGATGTCATATATAATAATATATCAGTCAGAGGGACCAAACCACTACTTTTACTGCAATACTTTAACTACATCAAGCTCATAATACTTATGTACTTTTACTGCAATACTTTAACTACATCAAGCTCATAATACTTATGTACTTTTACTGCAATACTTTAACTACATCAAGCTCATAATACTTATGTACTTTTACTGCAATACTTTAACTACATCAAGCTCATAATACTTATGTACTTTTACTGCAATACTTTAACTACATCAAGCTCATAATACTGATGTATTTTTACTGCAATACTTTAACTACATCAAGCTCATAATACTTATGTACTTTTACTGCAATACTTTAACTACATCAAGCTCATAATACTTATGTACTTTTACTGCAATACTTGAACTACATCAAGCTCATAATAATTTTTCATGCAGGACTTTTACCTGTAATGGAGTATTTTTACATTGCAGTATTAGTACTTGAGTAAAGGATCTGAGTACTTCTTCCATCGCTGCTGAACTCATTATGTTAATATCTGAGATGTGGAGGAACAGAATCACTATAAAGTGAGTGTGAAACAGATCTCAGACATTAACATAATGACTATAGTGTTATTAAAGTTAGAAATGATGGACAAATGCAAATGCAAGTTGCAATAAACCGGATTTATTCTTCACATTTAGACGACTGAGACTTGTTTGACGTTAGAGAAAGATTATCTTCATGGTAAAGAGGAACAGATGTGTATATAATCTCATCTTCTCTGTTTCTGCTTCCCTTCTTTAACTTCCTGTTTAGTCCTGAATCTCTCACATGTTGGATCTTATTGAAACGTGTGGACGATCTCTGCGTTTCTCTGCAGACGCAGGAGGTCTGAAGGCAGCTCGCTGAAATTAATAGAGTGAAGGAGAGGCGGCACGGATCGATCCGCCGACTCATCTGAAAAATTAATGAAGGGGATAAAGAGCTGCTGGTAATTTATGATGTCGGATCAGACTCGCCCTCCTCTCCTCCTGCACGCCATCCTCTCTTCATACCTTCTTTAAATCCTCAGTGGACTGAAATGGTCTCAGAAATTAGGTCATTTTTGGAAGAAAGATGAAAATGAAAAGTGTCCAGATTCAATGTTTTTACAGCACAAACTGTTGAGAAGGTTTATTAAAGACATTTTCTGTTGGTTCTTCTTCTTCTTGTTATATTTGTATTGGAGACAGCAGGTCAAAACATCTATTGAAGGTCCAAATAAATCTGCTGAAATCAAAAATATATAAATCCCACTGAGGAAAATGACATTCTGCTGATGGAGAAATAAACCCTGAAGCTCCACCAAAAGACCAAATAAATGATATTAAATTAGTTTATGTGTTTATTTATTTTTTAGCCATGCTAGCAGCACAGCTCTGTGGATGTAATGTTGGTCTGTTCATTACTTTGGTCCAGACTGAAATATTTCTGTTACTGTTGGATGGATTGATTTAGACATTCATGGATGAATCTGACAGACTTTTCCTCTAGCGCCACCATGAGCTTGACTTTTGTGGTCAACCTCATGGTGACGCTAACCGCTAGCATGACTGTAAGCTTTTAGTCCTTTTTGTTAACTTCTTGTAATTATGTGCATTTATTCACATTTTTGTATATTTAGTATTAAATGTATTTTGAACTTGTATTTGTATTAATTGCATTAGTTGATTAGTGTTTTTCTTCTCCTTGTGTGAGATTAATGTTTTTTGTACATTGTCCCGACAAATACATGTAATAAACTGAAGTAAAGTAAATTTAAGGCTGTGTTACTGTCTTGAATCTTTTATTAATTTACACATATCCTAATAAATCAGGTTTTGTCGTCAAGCTGCTGACCTCTCACCGGTCAGCAGTCGGTCACAGCGCCCCCTGCTGCAGGCGTGTTTACCTGCTGCAGGCGTGTTTACCTACTGGTTTATTGTTTGTGTTGATGTTCATCTGTCTGAACAGCTGATCAGAGCAACACAGAAACTTCTAACAGATGATTTATTGTCAAGAAGTTGTACTCAGAACCACCTACAAACCCTGCAGCTACCAGCTGACCCGCTACTGCTCAGTGCTACTGTTTTACTGCTTACATAACTCATAAAATAATATTAGAAATTTCCCCAAACCAGTGAACTTTACATCACCGGCCAAACTTGTAAATGTCCCACAAACCTTCACACAGAACTGCCTTCAGCGTGAGTTTATGTTACTGCTGCTCTTCATCAGGACAAAGAAGGAAAGATTTCTCTTTTTTTTAAAAGGTTGTTTGAGGGGTAATACCAACTTTTACACTTTTTAAATCTTATTTCTGGCAATTCTTCTGGTTATTTTCATTCCCACATTAAAAATGTGCATAAAGGGTTTAGTGACTGTATGTTTCTCTTTATCAGAGAGGCTGCAGTAGACGAGGCTAAGCTCAGGGTTGGAGAGGCCTGTAGTACCATTTAGAGTTCACATAGTATAGAGCTGCAACTAACTTATTTTCTCAATTAAATCATTAATCAGAATTAATTCAGAAAACTGTGAAAATTGTCGATCACATCAAAGTCTTCAAATGTCTTGTTTTGTCCAGAGATGGAAGAAATATTCAGATCCTTTACTTCAGTAAAAGTATCAATACAGCAATGTAAAAATACTCCATTAGTCCTGCATGAAAAATCCTACTACAGTAAAAGTACATAAGTATTATGAGCTTGATGTAGTTAAAGTATTGCAGTAAAAGTACATAAGTATTATGAGCTTGATGTAGTTAAAGTATTGCAGTAAAAGTACATAAGTATTATGAGCTTGATGTAGTTAAAGTATTGCAGTAAAAGTACATAAGTATTATGAGCTTGATGTAGTTAAAGTATTGCAGTAAAAGTACATAAGTATTATGAGCTTGATGTAGTTAAAGTATTGCAGTAAAAGTACATAAGTATTATGAGCTTGATGTAGTTAAAGTATTGCAGTAAAAGTACATAAGTATTATGAGCTTGATGTAGTTAAAGTATTGCAGTAAAAGTACATAAGTATTATGAGCTTGATGTAGTTAAAGTATTGCAGTAAAAGTAGTGGTTTGGTCCCTCTGACTGATATATTATTATATATGACATCATTAGATTATTAATAGTGAAGCATCAGTGTTAGAGCAGCATGTTACTGTTGTAGCTGCTGGAGGTGGAGCTAGTTTACACTACTTTATATACAGTTAGCTAGTTTAGTCCAGTGGTTCCCAACCTAGGGGTCGGGGCCCCTCCAAAGGGTCAGCAGATAAATCTGAGGGGTGGTGAGATGATTAATGGGAGAGGAAAGAAGAAAAAACAAAGTTCTGATACACAAATCTGTTTTCAGTTTTTGGACTTTTTCTCTAATCTTTGATTTTTGCTGAAATATTGGATCATTTGAACATTTATTGAAATGAAAGCATGTGAGAAGTTTAGAGGGAAAAATCACTATTTGGTGGAGCTGTTAACAACTCATAGACATGTGAAATGTGACCCCGACTACACACTGCTTTTTGTAAGACGTCAAAAGCCAAAAAGGTTGGAAACCACTGGTTTCATCTTTAACAATGTGTTGTATTTTAAAAGCTTGTTATATTATCCATTGTGTCAAATCTTCATCTGAAAAGTAACTAAAGCTGTCAAATAAATGTAGTGGAGTACAAAGTACAATATTTCCCTCTGACATGTAGAAAGTAGCATCACATGGAAATACTCAAGTAAAGTACAAGTACCTCTAAACTGTACTTGAGTAAATGTACTCAGTTACTTTCCACCACTGGTTTTGTCCAATCAACAGTCAAAAACTGAAAGATATTCTGTTTACAGTTTATAACAGACTATTCACATATCAAAATAGTTGCAGATTAATTTTCTGTCGATCAATTACTCAACTAATCGATTAATCGCTGAAGCTCTAATATGGTGAGTGTGTGTGTGGATGCATTCATGTCCTCGTTGTTGCAGGAAAACAGAAGCTGAGGGATGTCGTCCTGAATAACAGACTGTTGTGTCTCCGCTGGTATGATGAGTCTTATACTGATGTTTACAGATCTCATGTCTACATTATTAACACAAATTTAACCAAAATCTGTCAGAAAACAAACATTTGAGTTGGACAGGAACATAACTTTCCTCCTATGTAAATTTGAATAATTGAGTTAATATGTAAAAAGATTATTGATCATTCTGTGATGATCACGACATCCTCACTCACCTATTCTAATGAATCCGTCTTCTGTCCGATGGTACTTTGGCGTTTTCTCCCTCCCTTCTGTCAAGGCCTCTTTCTCTGCCTGGATGTTCTGGAAAATACACACAAATACACATTAACTTCCCTGTTATAGTAACATACTGTAGTAGAATATATAATATAAATATATATGTATGTGTATAAATAACTTTAAATGAATGGATGGATGGGAAACATTAAACATATTCTACCAGCTTGAGAAGAAGCGAGAAAATATGGAAGTTTACATCTGCCAATATTAAAATCAAATAATTTAATTAACTAGTGTGTGCATGATTGATGACAAAGTCAAAAAGTCACTAAAACAATAATTGATTAATCTCACACAGATCTTTAGTTATTGCAATTTTGGAACCTTTTTGATTATTATTATTATTATTATTATTGTTTCTATTTATTTTGACTGTAGTTTTTAATTTTAAGTTTGTCTACCTTTCCATATGTACATTTATTTTACTATATTTGGCTTGTTTTGATTTTTCTCATTTTATTGATCAATGTGATTATAGTTAGAGATAATAGAGATGAAGGACATAAACACTCTATTTGATTATTATACCCTTTTTTTTATCTTATTAATTTTCTGTACTCATGGTGATCATGATCAATCATTCAATGCTAATCACATTAAAACATTGATCAGTATCAGCCCTAAAAATCCACATTGAAGAACAACGTTGGGGTTCGATGGCATTTTATTGAATCTGTTTATGGAAACATTAAATTCACAACCAAAACAAAGATGAATTGTTGCTCATGTTGTTTGGACTCCAGGAAGACAAACAACCACTCTGTGGATGCTAATAGGATCCAAATGAAATAAAATAAGTCAAATAAATTACATTCTCTGAATCTAGAATTTCATTTACATGTTTAAAAATGTTTAATTACCACGGAAATGAAAATTAAAACGCCACTGACAAATTAGTTTTAGTGTTCTCCAAAGTAACACTGACAAAATAATAATAATAATAATAATAATAATAATAACAATAATGATGATGATGCTGAAATTGTTTTTTCATTTTCAAAGTGGCAACCTAAACCTGAAAATAAAATTCAAACTGGATGCTTAAAGTAGAATTTAAAATTTCTCCTAATTTCAGCTTGTTTCTAATAACAATGTCCTTTTTCGTGGACATTTTAATAATGGAGATTCACTTTTGTGATATTTGTCAAAGATAACCAGACAAGTCAATAGGCAGGCTGTAACATTTGATCGGCTAAATCCCTTCATTACCTGAGTTTAAAAATGAAGATGTCTGGTTGCAGGTTGGGTTGTGTTTGCTTTGTGAGTTGCAGACAGAACGAAACTCTTTAGTTTGTTGTTGGTTTTTCTCTAAATGTTGGGTTGTTTCATCCTCTCAGGCCTCTTTGTAAAATCTGTCATAGTGAAACATCAACCTCGAACCCTCTGACCCTGTTAATTTTTAAAGCTTGAGAGATTGAAAAAAGAACATTCCCTGAGTCATAGTCATCCATTCTGCGTTGGCGGTATATGATTTGAACACAGTCCTTGATGGGTGTCAAAACCTTTTTGTTAACAGATGTTTAGGAAAGTACATTTCAGTGTTTGTCAGACTTTTGTGTTTAGTTGTTCCTTGTGTTTATCTTCTTCATCTTTCACATCATCCTTTCCCATCAGACCTTGCCATCATCTCCCTCTCCTCCCTTCTCCTGATCAGTGTTACCCCTGGCAACCGCCTCCATCCTGCCTCCCAGTCGTTTCTCTTCATGTCCTCGGCTTGTTCCAACTGTCGGTTGATTTTTTCCCTCTTTTTATTTCTTCCCTCTCTTCTCTGGTGAGGTTGCTCTCAGTGGGGGATCCTCTTTTCTCTCAGTATATCTCACTCTGTCCTGCTGTGACACTCAGTCTCAATCAGCCTCCGTCTTAAAGTCAACCACAGAGGAGGAAGAGGTAGTGATCCATCCCTCAGCCTCGATTTTAAGGAACCACAAACTTAGTTTGCTCCCAGCAATGTAAGGTGTTCATGTGGAAGTATTAAGATGTGATCACCTGCTACAGATGCACCACACATCTCATCAAAATATAAAACTGATCTATTATTCCAGTTTAATCTAACTTGGGTGTTATTTTTGCAGCTTTGTCCATCATTTCTATCATTAATAATAACATTGTACTCATCAAATCAATAGTTGAGATCTGGGAAAATGGTAATGTCACTAAAAAAGAGTCTGACACGGCAGAAAACACTAACGGTCAATCAATCAGACAGATCTCAGATATTATCTTGGTGAGTACAATGTTATTAATACACATTATTATTGGACAAAACTATGAATGATTGATTACTGGTTCAGTAACCGGATTCAAAGACTCACATCGAACGGCAGAACCTCCACTGACGTGTTGAAGAGTTTGTCTCCTGGATGCTCGATGTTCCCGCTCCGAAAGAAATACCTGAAATACAAAAATGTGATGAGACAGTTGGTGAGTATGATATATATTTTTTTATTTATTTTAATGTTTATTTGTATAGGAAGAAGTATATAACATGACCTAATGCCACATATGAGCTAATTTGAAAAGCCCATCTCTAGATGACCCTTTAAAATACATAAAACTCAACAGTAAAATACATATGAAACTGTACAAAACTCAACAATACATATACGTACAATAAGGCACAAAACTCAACAAGAAAGTACACACAAAGCAGCATAAAACACAAATAACTCACAAACAACAATACCACAGAAATTTCATAAAACAACGAGCACCAGATCACTCATGACTACATATTGATGAAAATGATGATTACTAGTAGCAACAAACTAGTAGTATTAGCAGTAGCAGAAATTGTAGTAACAGTTGTAGGAGAAGTGGTGGTATCACTGTAGTTAACAAATAGTACTACAGGTTATAGGGTCGGAGGAATACACCCTATAACCTGTAGGGTACCCCTTTGATACCCTGTGGTATCCTAGAGACCTGGATGGGACCTTGTAACTCCTAGTACTCTCTCGCACCTTGTGACACTCCAGTATCTTCTGGTTTGATGCAAGAGTATCAAATCCTGTAACTTATAGTTCACCTTTTGGTACCCTTAAGACTGTAACTCCCCAGTACCCTCTACTACCCTGTAATACACTTGTATCTTCTGTTACCCCTCACATCCTGTAACACCTAGTGACCTCTGGGACACCTGAGATTGTGTGACGACTACTACCTTTTGGTAAAACCAATACCTTGGAACTCTTACCCCTGACATCTTGGATCCCTAATTCAATTCTGTGCCCCCTAGATCCCATAGTGCCCTCTGGTATCCCTGAGACCCTGTAATACTAGAAATACCCTGTGATATCCCTGAGATATTTTAACTCCTAGAAACCTCCAGTACCATGTTAGACCCTGGGATCATATGATACCCCTTACACCAATTAATCTCTTGTACACTCTGGTACCCTCGACATCTTGGTACACCTAATGCCATCCGGTCCTGTATCCCCTAGTGCCCTCTGGTACCTCTGGGGTCCTGTAACACCTAGTGGTAAGTCCTCTATTACCGTTTGGCACCCCTGAGACTTTGCAACTCCTTAAGACCTCTAGTGCCCCTGGTATCGGATACCCTCTGTTACTCCTGACCCTCAATAACCTCTTACCCCTCCTACAACAACTTGGTGCCCCCAATGCCATGTAATCACCCACTAGTACCTTTTGATGCCCTGGTATCTCATTGCACCCCTCCCACCCTCTAACCTCTTGAATACTCTGGTACCCCTGAGATCCTGCCTGTATCCCTTAGTGCCCCCTGGCATCCTTGAGACCTTGTAATCCCTACAGTACCCTTGAGGCTGTACAACTAGTAGTAGAGTACACTAAAAATGTAATGCCCTGTTGACCTCTGGTACCCCTCAGACTGTGTGCTAGAACCTTTTGGTAACCCTAGGACTCTTTAACACCTTTGTACTGTATCTTCTGGTACCCTTCATACCCTGTCATCCCTTGTAACCTCTACGACCACTTTGGACCCTGTAACTCCCTGGTACCAACCTCTCAATGCGGACAGGCGTGAAGAATCGTATCCGTATAAAGTCCCCCGCTACGGGCGTGAAAGCCCAGAAGAAGTCCTCGCCTAGATAGGCCTTCTCCAGGGTGAAGTGCTGATAGGTCTTCAGGCTGGTCGTCACCTCTGCCAGCGGGTTGGCGTGACCCTTATGGAGGGTTTGTTTCCCAAAGTCTTTATCCTGGAACAAACAAAGGAGGCTGTTTACTTTTTGTTTTGTTTTTTGTGGATTTACACAGTTGTACCTGGTTTCTCATGAGGACGACTGGATTCAGACAGCAGAGAGTTGTGTTTTACTGTATGTCTGTGTTGTCTGTCTGTATCTCTCTAAGATGACACCACTCTGAGACAAGATAACACCTAGTCATCCTAGACCGCTGACAGCCTTTTACACAGACTGGTATCACTGCAGCCTCGCTAGCTGTCCTTGATGACTAAGCCGTCTGATTTGCAGTTTCAGTTCAGTGCAGAGACACTCAGAAGCATGACATCACTGTCAGGGTTACTTTGATGCATTTTGTTTTGATATGTTCATGCACACATGCAAGTGAAACAATCTGAGAGGTGAATGTCGTTCTTTGGTTTAACTGTCCACAGCTCTTGTGCTCATATTGCACCGTGCTGTTTGAACAGTGCTGAAATTATGTCCAATAAACCAGAAATTACATTTTAATGTGTGAATTTCTGTTTCAATTCCACAACTTTAGTCTATTCCAAACATAACAGATATTTTTTTATGTACATAAATAGTTGGCAGTTGAAGAGAAATGGTGTGTGCTGATGCCAACAACAACATCGACAGTACTTTCAGTCAGCCATGAATGAAGCAGCCGCTGTGTTTGGATAACATAAGTAGTCTCAAAGTGCAACACAGAACATTTGTGTATGAGTCATTTTTTAGCCAAATGAGTATTAAAATAAGCTGTAACTGTTAGCTACCACTTATTAATGCTAAAATTACATCAGCCTGCAGACACAACCCTGAACAGAGTTATAAATAAACAAGACATACAGGCCTGTTTTTCCGCTGTGCTGCTTAATAACCCTCCAATGAAAAATCCTTAAATAACTAGCCCATGGTTGAACCTAATAGCTGACCCCTGCTATAAAGGCTCACAAGCCAAAACCTTTGTGAACAAGTGTCTTAGAAATTCATAAAATTCTTTATTTTCACTCCAGTAATTATTTTGATTTTTCTGGAGTAGTTTTCACAATGGAACAGCTCAACGCTCTCAATAACAAGACTCCACAGACGAATAAATCCCACTTCCACTTTGCTTCTTTCAATTTAACTTTTAAAATTCAGTGCTGATTATCTTACTAAAACCGCAGAGAACATTTCAAGCTGAAGGGTAATAGCTGTGTTTAGCCTCCATCTGTACACGGTCCCATGCAGGTCAGCCTCTGTGGTTCAATCTCTACTACGAGGAGGCACTGGTCCGCGACGGCCGGATCAATATCCAATTGATTGGACCAGATTGCAGCACCAGTCAGCGGGGCTAATATCCATCGCTCTTAACAGTAATCAGAGGCATTAAGCCGAGGCGTTCGGCTCTGAGCTGCTGGCAGGAGCCGAAGCTGCCACCGCTGTGAGATACTGCGGTTTCTGCGCTCAGCCGACAACTGCAGAGGCTTTCAATCTTCATCTCTGCAGAGAAGACCGAACCTCACCCTGCTTCAAACTCACTCAGCTTCAAACCTTCCCTCTGACGGCTGACCCATAAAACCTGTCTGCTGCTCAGTACTGGAAGCTGGTTGAAGGTTAAATATTCTATACAGATGTTTAGATTTTATTTTACCAGCTCAGTGTCTGAGGGACGATTCTGAAGCAAACAGCTTTTGTCCTTTATGGAGAGAAGTGGAAGAACGAGTGTGGAGGTTGATCTGGAGGACGAGGATGCAGCAAAACCTTCATGCTGGAGAACCTCAATCTTTCCCGAACCTTAATCGTAGTTTAACAGTAGTTTATTTGCCATGAAGATATTGTAGAAATAAATAATTTAATAAATGTTGTCTTGAACATCATCCAGGACTTTGAATAATCCAGTATTTTACATTGAATGACAATTAGGAAGACTGAAAGATAGAAAAATGTAAGAAATTATAACAGTTATGAATATTTGATGTATTTTACAGTTTATTTAAACGCTGCAGGTTGTATTTTATTTCTGTGAATGTTCAGAATGTAATGTTTTGGCCTTTTTTATTATTTATACATTTTACAAACTTGAAAAATGTTAGTAATCCATTTTACCATGATTGTATTTACTAATGTTAGTTTTGACACTTTTGTTGCCAAAATTAATTGAAAATTATGTCTCATTAGTTTCAGTTTAAACCATTTATTTGTTTATTAAACTGAAATGATGAACTTATTTTTTAAATTAGCTGGTATTTCTACACTGGAATCTTCATGTTTGCAAATGTCAGATTATGAAAATTTGATTTAACACAAATGTGTTCAAGAATATTCTCCATCTGTGCAAAATATAAACAGAAAGATTAAAGGTATTTTGACGCCGGGCTCTTCTACATGACGGGGTGTCGAGATCAAGAAAAAACATACAAATTACCACACAGTGAAAAAAAAAAACGTTAGAACCTTCGAGCGTCCTGATTGGTCAACCAGCCATGACTGCTTCCAAAGATTTTAAAGTATAAAATGTACATTTTAGATTTATACAACGCATTTATGGCCCAATAAAAAGCTTATAAACAGGTGTAGTCATGCTGCTTGTTGGAATATTCTTATGGGTCAAAAGTGAAAGTATTAATTGTTTCTTTATATTAACATGAGGTCAGAAGCCAAGTTTAATATATGTTTTAAAGCTTTATGTCCAGTATGTTGTACAGTCACAACCAAACAGCTGGTGACTTAGTTTACTTACTCAAATAAAAAGCAAAATGTTTCTATTTAAAACGCAGTGGAGTAGAAGAAAGTAGAAATTCACATTAAGTACTAAACTCAACATTAAAAGTGAAGCATATAAATGTTTTACCTTGAGTTTCTGTATTTTTCCAGCCAGAGACGAGTGAGTGCCGACATGTTGGAAGAGAGACGGTTTGAACCGAATCCTCAGGTTTGCTTTCTGCCGGTCGCAGTGTTTCTGATGAAGAGATCAGAACCAGAACCAGGTTTATACATGCAAGAAAATACAAGTACCTGTACAAAATAAGAGAAAAAACAAAGTAAAGTAATCATAAATGATGCAAAATAGAAATTTATAATGAAAATGTGTAAAATATATAAGTGAAAATAGTGGTTACACAATGTAATGTACAAAATATTGACTGGAAATGTTTATAGTCGGAGCATGAACGGAGATACAAACAGATAAAAATATTAATACTTAATCTTTTTTTAAAACAATACAAATCAACATAAGAACAATTCCAGCAGAGTCAGAAAGTCTGTTCATGACTCGTATGACTGATGTGGGCGTCTGAAGGCTGAGATGACGATGAAATCCATCTTATCAACCTTCTTCAGCTCCAGAGATGTTTCACAAAACATAACTGAAGACGCTCTTATGAATGAACGTAGATGAACATCTTAAAGAACCAAAAACTACACGTTTTATTCAGGTTTTCATTGTTTTTGTACATTTTTAAGAACACTGATGTTGCTTTTTAAGTGATGTCTGATGTTTCAATTATAAAATAAAGCCAGTCTGTGTCGTCATCATCCTCATCTTCCTCTTCTTCACAACATATTGATCTGTGTCATTTCCCCAGTGAGGTATTTACAGGTTCAGTATCTTCTCTTTTGTTTTTATTTACAGTGTTTATGTTATTTGTCTCACACTTACATACAGCACGATGACACAATGACGCATATCATAGAAGCTTATTGGCTCAGAATAACGTCGACCTCCAGCAGCAGCTTCATCAATCAGAGTTTACCTTCTTAAACCAGCTTCCACCAGATTATAATTACATACAAACATAGATTAAGATTATTAAGATTATTCCATACAGTTATACAGATATCATAGAATTCGTTTTCATACTGAACAATTTCAAGTGTAAAACATTTATTTGTGTAGTTTACAACATTAACACTTTGCAGATCACAGAGAGTTAAATATGCAAAGTTCCTTTAACATGTCTTCATCACCAGACTGTAAGAAGCTGTTAATGTGAAGCTTTGGGAAACGTGTGAAGAAATTTAAGAGCGTTTGTAGAAACGTTGTAAACTTGTAGGATCGATCGTAATCAGGAAACGAGGCCCTGGATTATACGTCAGAGAGAAAATTAAAAGTTTGACACAAATGATGTGAAATCACTTGTAGATGCTACTAAAGAACAAATCTGTTTGTTTGTGACAAAACGTGTCGGTCAAATGAATGTAACGACTTCATCAGTGCGAGTATCTACTCACCGCGTCTTTCTCCGGATTGCACACTTTGACCCACATGATGTGGTCGAGCAGCCAGTCGATGGGTTTGTCTTTGTAGAACATCAGCATGAACTCCACGATGAGCGACAGGTCCAAAGACTTGAACATCTTCCCTGCTCGGAGGAGAAGAGACGTTTAGTTTAGTTCTGTTGACGTTTTACTGCCCTCCGGTTTAGTTCTCTGTGTTCAGATGATAAATAAGTCAACCGTGCATCATGTTGTCAGCAGCTCCCTGTAAAGGCAGAACCAAGCTGTTCCTTACAGAGACGCACGCTAATTAGTGAAAGGCTGCTGGTTCAAATCCCAGAGCAGCAGAGGGATGTGAAGTCACTGGACTGTGACGGTGATTCAGTCTGCGGAACTTTTTAAAGATTTAGAAAGTCGGGACGTTTTCCAAAATGAGTAAATGTTTGGAAAGTGAGATAGAGGAAGTTTTCAGGGTTAAGACTTGGTTTAAGGGTTTAGATTTAAGGACTAAAAACATCTTACTTAGACAGAGAAGAAGAGATATAGTTTAGTTTAATTTGCTTTTACTGTCCTCTAGTTCAGCTCACAGGTGATAAATAACTCTACAGTCATGTCAGCTGTAAAGACGCCTTTACGCTGTGCAACAACAACAACAATGGTGTAAGTTAACTGCACGTCACACTGTGTGAGTCACCTATAATTCAGTCTGTCAGCCTGCATGATGAATGTGTGCTAAATCGTAGCGCTACGACATGAATAGAAAAAAGTAAAATGAAAGCAGAGACGTCATCAGCAGCTCGTCGTCCGTCTGAGTCACACAAACCGTTTTCACCTCCATCGTTCCCGTTTGTTTGATTCAAGGACGAATTAATGAGAACATGTGTTGTGTTTTCACTCCAAACCATCAGGAATGATGTAGGACACTGTGTTGGAGTGACGACCAAAGATTTCACCATGTTTCTGTCATGAGAGTGAGTTTCAGAGAGTCAGAGCATTTAGTAACAGAGACGTTTGGGAGGTGAAGGCCAGAGGACGTCTCGTCGCTGTTTGAGGGTTAATGGTTGGTTTTAGAATGAGGTCAGGGGTCAGTGAAGGTTAGTGTGTCATTTCTGACTCTCTGATCCTTTAACTTAGCGACATCACAAGGAACACTGAGGAAGTCAAAGGTCAAAGGTCAAAGCAGCCAGAACAGACGTCTGTTAGATGTTGTTGATCCTTTGTCGTCGTTTCACTGGATGTTTAACAGCTTGTGTTTCACGCTGCGTCTCTGTTTTCACAGAATATATCACATCGTCTTTCTTTCATCTACTGCATCAACTGAAATCTGTGTTTTCATGTACTTTTTTTTACTCATTAATGGTTTGAGATGAAATATTTTTGGTTTATGGTCATCAGTTGATATTTTGTATTTAATCATTTTGAAGAAGAGGTTGATTATGATTCATTTTTTCAATTCAATTTTCAGATTTTTAACGCACACAAACAAAAATACAACAATTACACAGCAGTGAATCATCTTTTATACAGAAAGACAATCAGACAATTCAAAACAAACCCAAAAACCCAACATACAAACATAACAAACAAAAATAATTGCATGTAAACAGAAAGGGCCTCGTGATGAAGCGGAGTCGTGCTCTCACGTCGTGTTTTCATCTCGACGGGCTGCACTTTGCTCTCAAAGCAGAAAACGGTTGCAGCTGTACGATCGCGGAGACGGGTTGAGTTGAGGGAACGTGTTCTGGGAATTAAAGGTCAAAAACAGGACTGAACAGACGCTGACGAGGACGAATTAAAGGCCAGCAGAGAGCTCGGCCCGGCCCCCCCCTCCCTCCCCCTCCCGCCCCCTTCTGGCCGGCCCTGATCGCTTCAGACACTTTGTCCTCCGGAGGGCAGGAAGTACGACGAAGCATCTGAATACAAAACCTCCAGCAGACGTAAACGAGACACGAGGAAGCTAAACTTAGTAAACATAAAGCTCAGACTCGAACAGTTGAAATGCAGAGCAGCCCCCCCGCGGGCGCTGCACGGAGAGAGAGAGAGAGAGAGCTCCGTCTGATTTAATCCAGTGAGTCAGCTTCGCCCTGATGAATTTATTAAAGCAGCCGCTGCTCGCAGGCGACTCGGGGTCGGAGAGGATTCGTCAGGTCAAAAACTAGGACCAGTGGGAGGACGGTGGAGGAAGAGGAGGAGGAGGAAGAGGAGGAGGAGGAAGAGGAGGATGTTTTATTGATGCTCATACAGTCAAACACAACATCCATGTGTGAAATCAACATCATCCAGCTGAGAGACTCCTGCTGGGCCACGTCGCTCTGTATCCTCCTCCGTCTCCCTCTCTGTCTGCTACCGTTCCTCTCTCTGTCATCTCGCCATCAAATTCAATTTCAAACAAGCTGACAGGCAGAGCGAGAAGCTTTCTCTGTGTCGCTAAAGCGTCTGATGATAAAAACAACAACAACATCATACGGTAACGGTTGGGTATCGTGTGATTCAGATTCATTCAGACTGTTAACCTGGACTCACATCATCTGTGGACTTCAGGACACCAGGAAGAGTCTTTTTGGTTATTTAGTGCACAAATATGAGGACAAATCGTTTCAGTCGCTCTGTAAACTGAATCTGTTTCCATCAGAGTGGAGAGGAAGGGAGGAGGAGGAGGAGAGAACATGGTTATGACAGACATGATGTCTGGCACCTCTCCTCTCTCACGCTGACAGAAAATCATATAAAGAGTGAAAAATGTGTTTTAGCCTCGTTCAGGTTTGAACAGTCAGCGGGACGAAACGCAGGAGAGTTGAAGGTGAAACGAAGTCATAACTCAGATCTGAACACATGAAACACATCTAGATAATGTGTTTACTGCTTCTTACTGGTTTTAACAGACAACATCACCCCGATGATTCTGGCTCCTCTCCGTCGGCCGCCTGTTCCTTTTAGAATCGATTTTAAGATTTTACTGATCACTTTTAAAGCACGTCTGGGTCTGAAGCTCCGAGCTACGTAACAGACACGCTGACCCTGAACGAGCCAGCCCGCAGCCTCAGATCCTCAGGTGGAGCTCTTCTCGCTGTTATAAAGTCTTAAATCTAAAGGTGCTTTTTTCTATCAGGGCTCCTCGACTTTGCAACGACCTGCCTGAGGAGAATCAGTCACTTCTTTTAAATCACTTCTTAAAAGCCATTTTTACAGACTTGCTTTTATGTAACGTTGTCTTTAGATTATCTGTCTTTTAAACTTTTTATCATCTCTTTATTGTCTTTCTTTGCCTTCGGCGGCCATCTTTTTTAAGGTCAGATCTGTTATTGTTGTTTTCTGTTTCATGTCTTTGCTTTGCATTGTACTGCTTTTGCTAAACTTTGGTTTTAAAAGGTGCTATATAAATAAAGTTATTATTATTATTATTATAATAGATATCATTCAGTGTGAATTTCACTTCCTGAGGAAATCTTTATCTCCATAAATCCACTTAGAAACCAGAGAAAAAAGAATCTGCAGAGCTGAGAATCATCACAGCTAACAGCTGATTCTAACAGCTTCAACGCACAACATGTAATTTCAGCCACTAGGGGTCTCAATCAAAACAATAACAAAAGACGGAGTGTGATGACGGTGTGAAGTAGCAAGGGATCATGGGAGTTGTTGTCTTCGTTGTTAAATAACCAGCTTCACCGGGATAGGATTACTCCAGTGTTCATCATTCAGGATGTTTTTACTCTCCAGAACAAACGGACCTGGAGATTACAGGTAAAAACACTGAATGAAGCTGTTTCACCTAAAAAATCAATGTTTCTCCGACGATGTTTGGCGACCACCGGACTTCCTGGAGGGGCTGTTAGCCGAGCTGCTGCTAACGTTTGTCCAGTTTATTTCTCTGATAACTTAAGATCCAGACGTCCAATGACTAAAATCCTTCTTCCGGCTAAAAGATATAGTTTAAAACCACCTAAATTTATCATGAAAATGTGTCTTAAAACTGAATAAAAGTCCATTTATAACAGTTTGTGTGGAACAACCACAACGCCGATGTATTATCTTGTATGTGTGTAAGTTACTCTTTGGTAGACGCCATTGTAGCGGACAAACACAGCGCCGCCGTATGCATCTGGTGCGTGTTTACTCTTTGGTAGAGGAGGTATGACGTCATCGACAGGCGACCAAATGAAACGGTCCGTTACTTTGATTAAATTACAGATTTCTCTGAGTTTGAAAATGTAAGTACACAACTCAACAACATATATAACACAGGTCGAGTTGTTTTTAGACATTTTAATGTGGAATAATTACATATTATAGCTTTAATTAGACACTGAGAATGAGAACGTTTGGTCTTCATGTCTTTAAAGGGTTAAAAGTGTTCAGACAGACATTAAGACAAATCATCATTGTTTTTTTTAAAGCTGTAAAATCCTCTCTTTTAGTATTAGTATGTCTGTTCAGTGTTTTAGAGTCTAATAAACGTTTAAACACATTAACCTGCAGCTCCAGCTGGACTCCTGGATCATATTTCATCGTCTCAGCGGTTTCCTTCGACAACACGCCCCCCGTTCAAACCATGTTCATTCCTCACATACAGATACGGACCAGTCATCGGCGTCCGGGCCTCTCTCGTGAATCTGCAAGCTCTGTGAGTGTTCTGCACGTCATTTACATACTTCACAAAGCCGCCGTTCTACACACACACACACAAGGAAGTAGTTAATTTCCTGTTGCACGGTTTGGTCGTATTCCCAAATCCAAAACAAATTCAAAAACCCACAAAGGAAGGAATGAAAACATTCAAACCAAAGGTGGATGATGGTGAAACAGCTCCAGGAACACGTCAGACAACAAAACCTTTACTTAGCATAACTTTTTAACATTTTGCCTGCAGATTTTTATTCACGGTGCACATTTTAAATCATTTCCTGTTAGTATAAAACAGTTAAAGTATGTTGACTTCCTGTAAACTGACTGACTGTTATTATCTTTATGATGTGAGTTCTTCTCTTCTTCTTTCCGTCTCACAGTTTCTCTCTTAAAGAAGAACAAAGAGTGTCTGTGATGAAGGGAGAGCGCGACACACACTCCTCCATTAACTTCACTGTCAGACTACCCATAATGCAACAGTTTCATCAGCCGACACACACGCGCGCCAGGAGGATTACAGCTGAGGATTCTTCCTTTAATGGTTCGGTTCAGACGTACGAGAGTCTGAAAACATGCAGAGACAAAGTGGACAGACAGGAACAGTCGATGATACGCGTGATGACGTGTCAGGATGCTGCAATACGCAGAAAAAACGACCTCCGACATGGAAAAGTGATGGAACGGTCAGAATTCCAAGTCGGACTCGGGCAAGATCCATCTAGTCTGGAAATCTTTGTGAGTACGCGTTACTCGCCTGCTCCTCCGTCTCTTTTTAATCTGTTTAATCTGTTAAATCTGTTAAATCTGTTGGGAGTGTTGGGTTGGAATGAAACCCTGCGTCCATGTTTTCCCGAGCAGATGCACTGGGACGCGTTTAGATCGGAAGTCGGGACTCAGAACTATCGACGTCCGACTTGCAACGGATTGCAGCAAATCTAGTCAACGTTTCTGAGTAGAAAACATTTCTTTGTGTCTTTTAAAACACTTTGTGACATCACGTCTTGAGGCTGAAGCATCTTAAAGCGCCGCCGACGGCTTCTAGACGCTCCGACTGACTCTCGTTCAAAATGCCTCAACTTCTCTCTAGAAACACTGAGTCAATCGTTGTTTTCAATGAGTCATTATGGTCTTAATCTCTAAATTCAGGCCCTCTAATAAGTGTGAAGCCGCCATGGAAACAGATCATGGATGTATTACAAGAGCTGGATACTGGACTAAAAATGGCGCCCTTTCAGTCCGATAGGAATCGCTTTTCTCAGCTCGAGGAAAGTTTGACAAACATAAAACCTCCATGGATCAAAAGTTCATAACAGAAAGAGTCATAATTGATGTTGTTTGCAGTTCGATATTTCACTAAGCTGCAGTTCTGGGCTTCAGACTCCAACACAAACCAACTGGTGTCCAGTTTTATATACAGACAATGACAGACAGCCGACGTAAAGAACTGTGCACCATAGACTGTATAAAAATATGGACGTAGTTGCCGTGACGTCACTCGTTGGTTTCTGAAGAGCGGTTTTGAAGCTCAAAGTGAGCCGCTCCAGTCGTCGCCATCTTGGCAGTGCGTGACGCTGCCTAACTCCCAGCCAATCAAAAATGGGCAAAGAGGCGGGCCGAATGGCTGAAACAAGCCACCTAGCGGCTGGCGGACCTGTCACTCAAAGCAGCCATGTCCTTCATTATGCAGAACTTTACGGCTTAATAAAATTTAAACGGGTGAGTTATAAAAACGTACAGTTGTCATGAAAGAGGAAATTAGCTACAGAGACCAAAACCGTTGTTTGTACCAGGCTGTAAACATGTTTATTTCTGCTGTAAAGTTGGACATTTTAACATGGGGGTCTATGGGGATTGACTCGCTTTGGAGCCTCATGTGGTCGTTCAAGGAACTGCAGCTTTTGGCTTCATTTTACAGCCCCGGAGGTTGCCGCTTGACGTGCACGCCCTCTTAAATACTATTCTAGGAAACGCTGAAATTTAAAAGCGTTGATAAAAATCTTCTATGGATTGTTATCGAGACAAGAGGACCTGAGCTGTTTCACCTCGGCTCTCTGTTAGCGGATCATCTGCGGTCGGTGACTCGGCGTCGCCTCCTGCTGGTCGGACGTGTGAACAGCGAGACGGAAAACTTTATTAACCTGATCAGATTTAATCTTCAAATCAATTCTGACCTCAGGAGGGACCTGAACCCTGCAGGCGGATTATTCCCCGTCACAAAACCTCAACATAAATCTGTATCACACACACACACACACACACACACACACACACACACACACGCACACACACACACGCACACAACGTGCACGGTTTGAGATGTTTTACTGATAATCTGCAGTAAAGGCTCTAAAAATAGAGCAGCACAGTGTCTGTCCATCCCCGAAGGGTTTCAGCAGCAGCAGCAGCCAGAATATCACACATAATGACATAATTGATTGTTGTCTCCACTGCAGTTAGCATAATCAATAATTCACACTTAAAATGTTTAATTTCTTTTGATGGAGGGAGCGACGCCTCCAGCAGAGCGGAGGCGGCGAGGGAGTCAGACTGCAGAGACTCAGTGATCACAAACTGGAACTAATACTGTTTTATCCTCAGCGCTGCAAAACAATCATGTTTTATAATAACAAGGAGGCTTTTTTTTTCCCTCTCCTCTATATCCTGAAAAAAATGATTTTTTGTTCAGTTTTGACCAAATCTGACAACTTTTAAGTGAACTTTGTGAAAATTCATTGAGGTGAAACCAGGTCTTGAGGTGTAAAATTTAAAGTTTTATGTTGACATACAGTCAGGAGCTGAAACATAGTCATTTAAATTCTGATTATTAAGTCTTAATTTGAAGGTTAAAATATTTCTAGCTGTTGCAATTTAAACTGGAATAAATCTGATTAAAGATTAATGTGTTTTTTTTTACATCTAGGTAACATTTAACCGTCTCTACAGCATATAAATGACCATATTTCAACACGTAGTTAGCAGCTGTTACAGTAATTAAACAGTTAAAAGAATGATTATATACATCAGTGAGTTTAATCCAGTGCGTCTCTGCGTGAGGCTCGTTGTTCAGTAATAATTTCAGCTGCGATGAGCGGCTGTCGGTGAACTCGCTGCTCCTCTTGTCATTTAAATCCCGTCCTTGGATTTTAAAGTGGATCTGCTTGTCCTTCAACTATAAACATGTTTGGTAACAGTTTATTCACATGTTCCTTCATTTTATACCAACAAATAAAAGCATCAGGAGAGTAAAAGCCTATAAAAGCTCATCAGAGCTGCAGGTAGGAGCTGCTGTTCTGTTTCAGACACATTTTTACACCTGATTTGTTCACATTTAGTCAAATAGTCTCCATTAAAGTCACGTGTATCAGCTGTTAGCATGACGACTATCACTGATTACTGAAGAAAACTTAAACATGTGATGATTCTCAGGTTCTGCAGCTTCTTTTATCTCTGGTTTCTAAGTGGATTTATGAGGTTTATTGGCGATTAGAGATAATAAAATCCTCAGGAAGTCACACTGAATGACATCAATATGTGTTTCATAGAAGGATAGAAGGATTACTGACTCTTCTTCACCTCACGCGGTATCTTTGCCTCACCTTCACCTCTCCGGCGCCCCCCGGTGGAGGCTCTGTCCTGCGATGTTCATCCTGTCTGAACGCAGCTTTAAATCAATGTTTCCTGGATTGTTTTATGTGGTGAAAGAATATTCCTAAAAAAACGGAGACTGTCCCTTTAACTGCTGAAGGACTTTTACATTCTCTTCTGCTGCTGCAGCTGTTCGAGATGTTTTAAAGCGACGCAAGTTTCTGGAAAATCAGCCTCCGGAGAGACAATGAGGTGCGTTTGATTCTTCTGTCCCCGGCTCCAGTAATGAGGTGCTGAGCACTCAGGGACCTATTAGAGGGAAGCGGAGCAGTAAAGCTTCATGGGAAGAATATGATGCTGTGTAATTCTGTGTGTCTGAGAAGGAGAGGAAGATGAGGACTCAGCAACACACACACACACACACACACACACACACACGCTTGCTGTGTGTTTTGTACAGCTTAGTTGATAATCATAAAGATACAGCTGCTCTGTATCTGTAGGTGAATAAACTGAACACACACGACATCATTCAGTGAGACTTACACTTCCCGAGGATATCATTATGTCTGATGTCCGTCATCAATAAACCTCCATAAGAACATCCGTGTTACACTGCAGACAGGAGCTGCAAACAGCTGATTCACAAGACTTTTAATGGAGACTAAATGTGAACCAATCAGGTGTGTGAACAAAACGTGTCTTGAAGGAGAACAGCAGCTTCTACCTGCAGCTGACATCACATCTGATGAGTTTTATAGGGTTTTACTCTCCTGATGCTTTTATTTGTCTCTGTCGTCACATGTTGCTGTTCGCATGTTTCCATCTGTCAGGTCAGCAGAAACATTTGGTAACACTTTATTTTACAAATCCTTAATAATTTTATCTTTAAGACATTCTACAGATAGATCGGTGTTGTAAAATGTCTTAAAATTAACTGCAAATGACTCAGAGAACGTCCAGGAGATTAGCACACAAAGTGTTACCACTTTGAAACAGAAGGACGTCACTCTGGTCGGGATTTAAACGACAGGAGGAGCAGCGAGTTCACTGAAAAACAGTCGCTCACTGCAGCTGTAATTATTACTGAAAAATGAGCCTCATACAGAGACGGACTGGATTAAACTCACCGAGCAGCAGGTGGTTTTTAAATTAACACACCTCCCCTACAGACACTCGTACAGTCTGAGCTGAGCTTCGGTGTCTGTTGATCAGAAATATCTCATCAGGCCTCCGGTGAAGCTGATTTAAGTTGCTGTTGTTTGCAGACGTGTGTTTTCCTTCCGTGTGTGCGTGCGTGTGTCGGCGCTTTAAAGAAACATCATCTGGTTTCTGTGAGTCGTCCGGCTGTGAAGCAGATTTGGGATTTTGGCTCTGATGGTCTGAACTGTTCTTTTTTAGGTCAGAAAACACAAACACACACACACGGTCACCAGAAGCAGAGACCTGTCCAACCTGCAGGGTCAAAACTGCAGCTTTTTTTGCATTTGCATATTATTTGCAAATGTATCTAAACCTGTATGAGAGGATTTGGAGGCTTAATCTGCAGTCAGAGGGTGAGACAGCGGGCTTCATTGACCTCTGACCTCTCTGAAATCTGGACCTGTCTCTCTGAACGCCGCCACGCCGCCGCCTCCATCTGTCAGCGCTGGAATCAGTTCTGAGGAAAAGTCGACTCCGGATCAGCCAGCGGTTCCAGGCGAGCGGCGGCTGCGTTCCACACGCCAGCGTCGGCTGATTGGATCCAGGATGACAGAAGTCATTGATTAGCCTTGACAGAGTAATTAGAAAGCAGATCAGATGGAGGCTGACGCTTTAATTAATCTGGTGGGTTTGATTCAGCGTGAGCTTCACTTCAGACGGAGCTCCACACAGCTGGAAGACTGGAAATCAAGTTTCCACCTTCACATCCTGTCGGTGGCTCCTCGCCTTCTCACCTCACTGAGCACTTCACCAGAAACTCATTTAGTCTTTCAGCTCTGAAGAACGCCACAGCGGCTTTTCTGTTATAAAGTCAGTTAATAACATCTCTACTGACTTTAATAATAATAATAATAATGTTAATGAGCTGCAGTACAAGTATTGACCAGCAGATGTCAGCCAGAACAATCTGTGTTGAGGATGTGAGCAGTATTAGAGTTTGTCTGGTGACAGCCAACAAAGGTCAAACTAATTATAGTCCCCTGGATGGCTGACTGAGCTGAATAAACACAACCTGACTGACATTAAGTAAAGCAGCTGATATTATCCTGCTGGACAATATTGTAGATTCACAACTAAAACTGTGTGTGTACGAACATGCATACACATTTCTTCATGCACAAGTCTCATTTCCACTCTCACGATTAGCCGTAAATGGATGAAGATGTCTTTAATCAGCTGTTTACATACCAACACGCTGCTGCTCCACCTGTCACTCAGACAAACTGCAGTTTCCAGATTGTGTCGCACCGATGATCAACAACAACCAGACGACTGTGCAACTGTTTATTGTGTCCATGTCATTAATTCATCAGGATCTGTAAACCATCACACCAACACTGATATATAGTAAAGCTACCATGCAAGCTGCTGGTGCAACCATCGGGAGCGATATGGGACACTTCTACATGCGGACAGGAGGATCGAACCACCGAACTTCTGGTTAGTGGACGTTAGGGATGTGCAGAGTATTTGTATTTGTATCTGTATTTGTTGAGGCAGTAAAATTATTTGTATTCGAATAAAAGTGGAAAGAGGCTTAAAAATCCTGTTTTTGTTTTTATTACGCTTTTAATTTTAGAAAATTAAAGTGTTACAATAAGTGTTCATGAAGTGTTCTCTCTTGGGAGCGCTTCATTTGTGTCAGTAGTTCAGCTTTATCTCCAGGACTGATGTCCAAATTAGGAAATGTGCGTCATGTAGCAGGTGGATGTGACTCCCCTCATTGAGACCTGCTGATAGACGTCACAGCGGAGCAGAGGAGAGACACTGAGATAGTGATGTAACCGACCTGCACGCTGGTATTTAACATGTTTTTGTTTTTTTTTTCTTCCCAAAAACAAATAATTTTTAAAATATTTGTATGAAACAAATATTCGTTATAATACCCCGCTATTTGTGCTTTGCCGAATAACGTATTCGTGCTCGGGCACAACCCCTAGTGGACGACCTGCTCTACCTCCTGAGCCACAGCCGCCACATGATGGATGATGATGATATCTCATCATCATTATTAAAAGTCCAATATGTAAGCAAGTTTGTAGAGTTCATATCAAAACCAACGTTATGCTGTGTACAATATTGTGTCATAGCTGGAAACAGGAAACAAACAGCGTCTCCTGTAGTAAAGTCCACTGTTGGGTTAAAGCCTCCGTCCTCCCTCCTCCTCTGAACGAGGAAATCTGCCCACATATATATATACGTCATCTGAACGTCACCACTGCTCCGCCTCACAGTTACTACGACTGTTAGACGGCAGCTGTCACTCAAACTAACTGTGGCTCGTTTTAGGGCGACTGACGTTACGACCTGTTGTGACAAATGGTGTTTTATTTAGATTTCATTAAAGTGACACAAACTTTAACACATAGATGAAGCCAGAAATCAAATTCCATGTCTGAAAAGTTTAAGATGGATACCAACAAGCAGACATCTTCTTCTTATTATTATTGTTATTGTTATTATTATGATAAACACTGCGACTCACCGATGAAGCCGAGCTGAGAAAACTCCAGGATCATCCACTCCTCCGACGGCTGCTGCAACGCAAAGTTCTTCATGGTGGTGAAGTAGTTTGGACGAGCGACTATGTCATCCTCCAGCTGAGAGAGAGAGAGGAGGGGGGGGGGGGGGGGGTGATGGCGGTGGGTTCAATGTTGTCACTTTATTCCTCTTTCTCTAACAGCAGTGGATCCAGTGCAACATGTGTGTCATTATCTTTAATTAAACAGATGCAGCTAGTGGTGCTGGGTTTTCTGCTGAGAGTGAGACCTCCTGATGAGAGAAGACAGAATAAAACATCACTCACACTGAGGATTCTTCTTCAAATTTACCCCGTTTCACATGAAGAATATCTGCAGGATTTTTAGCATGTGTGTGTGTGGAGCAGACAATTAAAATGTAGAACATCGACACAGTCTGAAAGCACCTTAAAGGGACATATTCTGCCTTTAGTAGTTTTCTGTAATTTATTTCCTGTCCTGATGTCGGATGTTAAACATGATGAAAGTTCCAAAATTTGAGGTGAACGTATGAAGAAATGCTGCCTGCAAGACAAAAGTCAGGGCTTCAGCTACCCTTTACAGATGCTTTTTAAATTTTTAACAAGATGACATCAGCTTGTCACAAACCCATAAATGTGTAGTCTTTGTTGCTAAGGTGGTTGCTAAGGTGGTTGCTAAGGTGTTTCCATGTGTTGTTCAGCTCCAACATGTACGGATGGATTTGAGAAGTTGACATTTGGAGTAAAAAAGGAGAAAAAGAAGTGAAATCCTGCTACTATAGTTTGTTTACGTAGCCTCCGGAGCCGGAGGAAGCTTCCTGAAACTGACCAATCAGAACAGAGTGTGCTCATCAGGAGGCGGGGCCTTAAAGAGACAGGAGCTAAAACGGCCTGTTTCAGACAGAGGCTGAACTGAGGGGCTGCATAAAGGACCAGTAGAAGATAAATAAGGAGTTTTTAACTGGAAATCATGCAAAAATATTCCAGTAGAGCCCCAGAATATAAATATAGAGCTGGAAATATGCAGAATATGTCCTCTTTAAGCCTCAAAAGCCCAACACTAACGTGAACGAAAACATAATCAGCGATGTCTTCATTGAAAGTTATAGAAGTGTGAAATTATTTCAGACGCTTCCTGGTTCCTGCAGAGACTGTCAGTGACTCTCAGTTCTTTCTTCTACAGTTGGATCAACATGAAACTCTCCTCTCGTTTGAATCATCAGAACAAAAGACCTGTGTTAGAAAATATCTGGTTCTTTCTAGTGAAAAGTCGGATGCTAACGTTACTTTTTTATGCTAATGTAACTTTTTAAAATGTTTTGCTGATGTTACGGTAACGGTAAATAAGTAAAAAAAGGTTTGGAAATGCAGGGATGAGTGTCACATATAAATACAAACAAAGGCTTATGGGTATTGTAGTCGGCCTATTTAGAGCTGTCCAATAAAATGACAGACAAAACCTGATTTCTCAGAAACAAAGTTGCTATATTTCCTAACATTTAAGAGATTGTTGAAAGAAAAACAACTCTACAACTCTATCATTTTGAAATCCCAAGGTGAGATAATAAACCCTTCAACAATCCACCTTTACCTACATACAGTAACACATAATGACTAGCATCAGGAGCAGACGGCCGCCTGCAGAAGACGCCCTGGTTATCTGGTCTACATGGCAGCTTCCTGACAGACATTCACATCCTCCACTTTTGTCCCCGGAGAGCCAACATGGGAGTAATTACCTCCTCCCTCCTCCCCCTCCTGTCACTACACACACAGCCGAGGCAAAACTCTCTGCAAAGTTCAGAGCGAGTCGAGGTGTCAAAACAGCGCGAGTCTGGCTCGGTGTTCCTGTCAAAACGCTTCGTGTGGGAGCAACAGCCGAGGCTCTGCCGCCGCCGCCGCAGCCAGCAGAGACGACGGCGCTGTGATTGCTCCATCGCCAGGAAAATAACCTGAGTTCAGCTCCGGCAGAGAGAGAGAGAGCAGCGTTCAAGGACAGAGCTGCAGATCACAACAGCCCTCCACATCTCGACAGAGAAACGAGACTAGATCAGAACATAGTATACTGCTGAACTGTGTATGATCAATATGAAAAACTGTGGCCAATTAGTTACGGGGATAGTCAGTGGTAGTGTCTAAAATGGGAAATATTGGCAATTTTCTGTAGTGGTCCCAGTAATATTTGTTGTTAAAGTGCAGTGAAGTAGCATCACATGTCGTGGTTAAGCAATGTTTGAGTAGAAAAACAACACTTCGATCTTCTGATTAATGGACAACCTGCTCACATCCGTCCCCACAAGACAAAAACAGGAATAAAAGACAGTTCAAAGTCAAATAAAAACTCAAAGTCCCTCCAATAAAAGTAGGAAGAGACTTCAGTGAAATCGCAGACTCAGCCGACCTGATTTCCTCGGGCAGATTGTTCCGGAGCCTCCGGGGGCCCCTCGAGGCCCCTCGGGGGGAGTCCCGACTGCAAACGCTCTGTCCCCTCTAGTGTTCAGCCGGACCTCTGGAACAGATAAAAGACCTCTGCCCCGAGGATCTCAACGTACGCAGCGACTCGTACGGCGCTAAGAGGTCAGAGATACGGCAGGGAGAGACTGAGAGATGTTCAGTCAGATCTTCAAACATCCTGCTGGGAGCCGACGTGACTGAAACAGGACTGGAAGCTCAGTTCTGCTCAGTCTGGAGTGGATCTACAGTTTGGTTCGGGCTTGATGAGAAGACGGCGGATCCTTTTACTCTTCAAATATGATTTTTTTTTTAAGGTAAGAAACCCTGTGAGGAAACTATGTATTTCTGTCAGATGTTGGGAAAACTGGAGGAGAGTCTGAGGTTTTTTTTTTTTTTCTTCTTCTTCTTTTCATCACGGACGGGAACAAAGAGTCCGTGATGAAGCTGCAGAGACACCTCCATTAACGCCCCCGTCAGTCGGCCCCACAATGCAACAGTTTCATCAGCCTCTCGCACCAGGAGAATTACATCACAGACGCTTTTTATTTTAATGGCCGTCCTGCTTTATTAGCTGCAGTACAGTGACAGAAGCTGTCTGATGAATATTTTACATCTTCACCACATTTAAATGTTTTTATTTAGACGTTTAGAGGGTTTTCTACTGTCAGTTCAGAGCTGCAGCTACCGTTGAGGACACATCACTCATCCGTAAAGATTAATTTAAAACGACATCAAGAGAATTACACACATATTTATTTAACCAGGTGAGTCCCAGTAAGGTTGGAAACATTTTGTACTGGTTCAGATGGCTGCACATGTAACATCTGCCTCTCGCATGTTACATTAAATACATTAGTTGAGCTTTAAATGGTCACTATGTCTAATAGCAAAATCTTTTCATATAGAATATAATTTTGTCAGTAATTTTACCTTCATTTAATAGTTGTAAGGTGTACATATTTGTGTTATTTTCATTATTTTATGCTGTTATCTTATATTTAATATTTAATACTTGGCTACATGGTATCCATGGTAACGATGCAGCTATAAAGCATCACCGGGGCAACAAGTCAGACCAGGCTTGTATCCCCCTGGTGAGTGTGTGACTGTTAAATGGAAACCTGTAAATAATAATGTATAGCTGACCTGAGAGAGACTTTATTACTAATTAAAGCTGCAAGCAGAGAGCAAGAGTGTGAGCGAACCCACACCTTTTTGAACATTTACTGCTTCCACATAGTTTTAGATACAAACTTCATTTGAACTTTAAATGAGTCACGAGACTTTGACCTACAAATCTTGAATTTACATGTGTTTTCTATCTTTTATTGTTTTTGAGATATTAGAGTGTGAGTTTTAAAGTCTTTTCTTGCTCCTCCTGTGATTTTATAATGAGTGTGTATTGCAGAATGTTTCACAGCACTGAGGGAGTGACATCACCAGGAGCAGTTGGAGAGGAGGATTTTAGAGTACGCTTCTTGTGAAATCTCCTCATAAATCCCATGACTTTGGCCAAAGCTTACATTAAAAATCACATTTTAGTAGGAAATTTTGTGGCGAATCCATTGATACAGGTTTGAAAGTGGTCAGACTTATAGTTTAGACGTCAGAAGCCTCTGTTTGACACAAAGTCCATGCCTATAGATTGCCTCCCCATTGGTTTACATTGCAAGGGTGATGTGGGACTGCAACTTTCAGGGCTTATTAAATCCAAACCGTTTGAGTTATTACAAAGTTTTTAACAACTTTTTTTCAGCACAGTGTCATAAGTCACCTATTAAAGTTTGAAGCCGATACCATTAACGCCCACGGAGGAAGTAGCGTTTGTTCGGGAACCAAATTGGGGAAAAGTCTTATTTTGAAAGGCTGATTGCAGACTTCCTGTTGGATTTAGGTCAGGGGTGTCAGTGTATGATTTGTAGCTCTTGATGAGGCGAATAATTGAGTTTTGGTTTGATCTCTCTACGACATTCCTACGGGCCGTGGCGGCCATTTTTGTTACATAGGTGGCGGTAGAGAGCACATTTTGGCACTTTAGGGGTTAATTTTTACATTTTATCAAATCTTACCAGACCTGATGTGCGTGCCAAATTTGGTGAGTTTTTGAGCATGTTTAGGGGTCAAATTTAGGGTTTAAGTGGCGTAATAATAAAGAAAGAAAGAAAGAAAGAAAGAAAGAAAGAAACAAACAAAAAACAATAGGGTCCTCGCCCTTAGGCCCTTTGGGCTCGGTCACTAATTATAATTATATTGACATTCAGAGTGATTATCTATGTGAACTGATTCATCTGTATCAATAATCTGTAATATAGTGAGTTTTTGATCCTGGTCAAGGTTCGACCGTCGGCCCTGTAATTTGTTATGTAACAGTTATTAAGCTTCGTCACAGAAATCATTTGTTAGTATTGTAAGTTTCCTTTGATTATGATTTTATTTATATTAAATAGTTTTACTGAGACCGGGCTCGTATCCCCCAGATCCTGAAGTGCTTGTAAGCTACTGCGCCACCATCCACCATCATCATCATCATCACAACACAACGCAGAGACTGAAGGCTGTCACTATTATCAGCGTTATAAAAGAAACTTAACGGGGGGAATTATAAACTTTGAGGTTAATATACACACGCAAAGTTAAGGACAAAACTTAACAATGAAAAAAATCATATAACAAAAGACAAAAAGGCAATAAAGGAGTTAACATGTACTGGCTGTTTAAACACTGTACTAATGTTTCCAGTGATGCCAGTTCAGACTCAAATATCTCAACAACCATCTGATGGATTGCTGTGAAATTTGGTTTAGACCTTTAATAGTTTATACTTTTTACTATTTTTGAAGGTGGTGTTAAAAACGTGTTTCCTCATTTGATAAATTAAGGCACACGATTAAAAGATTATATTATTATGGTGGCAGCTAATCTTATACACACTAATATGAGGAGAATAACCAGCAGTGACAATTTAATGCTGATAATTAAAAGATGAGTTCTAACATCTGAATACAGATCATTTAGTGACATTAACAGATACAGGAAGCAGCTCTAGTTGACGGCAGGTCAAAGGTCAGTAGTCAGACATCAGATAAGGTTTTGTTTCTCACCTGGACGTAGTAAGTTCCTTTAGACTGAGCGTACATCATCAGGAAACAGTAGTCCAGGTTCTGCTTCGTCCTCCACCTGAGGAAGAGGAAGAGAGAAAGAAGAACAAGAGAGAGTTTTATCAGCGGAAGATCTAAAAAACATGAAAAACCGCTCGTCCTGCTTCCTGTAACACACACAGTGAGCTATAATAACAGACTGCTGCAGTGGATAATAAGAAAAATACCACCAGGGATAAAAAAAAGTCAATGAGCCATAAGATCACACACACACACACACACACACACACACACACACACACACACACACACACACACACACACACACACACACAAAAAGGACGTTACATTGACTTACACTCATTTCCTTCACTCTGATGATTTACATTAAAGAGAATTTTGTCGCCGACAGAGAGACGAGTCTTCACAACGTCGTGTTTAGTTTCTGCATTAAATAATAATAACGTCTATAAATAAACATTAAATCTTTATGAATAATGTGATCACTGGTCAACTTCAGCTGTCAGAACATGTTTAATTTAAGCAGAAATGAAAACATTATTTGATTTCCTCTTGTTGTGTCAAGGTCGTTCATCACACGGGGAGTTTTCAGATTTGCCGTTTACATTTTTATGAATCAAACGTTTAATCATTTCTATGCTGAAAAACATTTTGTCCCGCATGAACTGACCGATAAATGTTTTCATCAATACTTTATTAATCAATCTAGAATACGGGAAGTTGTTTATTTGATAATTCTTACACTGAATAAAGAATGTAACAATAAAAACGTTCACGTTATTATTACCATGAATCAAGGCTTTAAGTAACACGTTTTAATTATTTTCTAAATGTGTTTCCTCCACATTAAAACATTTGAAGAGTCACTTCTGCAGACTGGGACGTGACAAACTGCACTAGAGGATGGAAATAAACTTTACAGCTTGCTATTTAGAAAAACACATTAACTGTGTGAACATAATCCAGACAGAGATTACGTCTGCCAACTCAGTGTAACTGAGGGAAAACAGTTTATATGAACATAGTTTCTAGGAGACGGGTTAGCTTCTCATCTGACTCACAGCAAGAAACACAAAATAAAAAGCATTTTCCCTCAAGTTTTCTAATAGATTTCACAAAAATCTCTGAGACACCTGTTGCAATATAACTGTTGTCCCAAATGCATCATGGGAGTAAGAATAAACTGGATAAAGTGGAAGAACATAATCAGTAGATCATCAGTTAAAAACTTTGCATCTGTCAACTTCAGAGATAAAATCTGAGACTCTGAACATCAGTGAGACTATTGTTTTGATTAAAACTTTAACACCACATGTTTCCATCGATACCTGCAGCCAGTCGTAATGGAAAAAAAAACCTCCGCCGCTTCATAAATGTCAGGCGGTCTCAGAAACAGCAGAAAGCAGCGAGCGGTGGATTGAATCAATGTGTGTACAGAGCAGGTTCAGTAAACAGCGGAGCAGCTTCACAACAGAGCAAACACACACACACACACACACACAGGTCAATATTTACAGCAGCTTCACACTGAGCCGCAGCGCACCGCCTTTTTGTCTTTATTATCATCATCACACACACACAGCTGAACACTCGCACGCCGCGGCGACGGCAGATGTTTGTTTGTGTTCGTCAACAGATGAAGGTCGTCTGTGTGGAACGTGGAAGTTCTCCAGTCGCTGTCAGTCATCGAACTCCTGATTTCTGTCACTGCGATCAGATAAAAATGCATCATTTCTTACAAATGTTGAACACTATGAGCAGCTCTGAGGTTCAACACAGGCCTGGATGTTTATTTATAACTCTGTTCAGGTTTGTATCTGCAGGCTGATGTCATTTTAGTATTAATAAGTGGTCGCTAACAGTTACAGCTTATTTTAATAATCATTTGGCTAAAAAATGACTCATATGCAAATGTTCTGTGTTGGATTTTGAGACTAGAGACGTACTTTATTATCCACATATTATGTTGTTGCCTTAGAAAATCAGCGCAATAAATTCTGTTCAACTATTTATGTGCATAAAAATATATCTGATATGTTTGGAATAGACTCAAGTTGTGGAATTAAAACAGAAATTTGAATTCACACATTAAAATGTAATTTCTGGTTTATTGGACAAAATTTCAGCACGTTGTAACCATGGCGACAGTATACAAGTAACATATTAACCAGGATTTACATTTAGCTGTGTGTTTGTGTTTTGTTATTGTTTTGTATTATTTGTCAGGGGGGTCAAATATATATATAGAATATTCTGGAGGGCCGGATTTGGCCCACGAGCCACTACTTGCCCACCGCTGCTGTGTGAGAGACATGTGGCTCCTGGTTGCTCAGAATGAAACACGAGGATTTAATGCAGATTTTTGAAAGTCAGAGAGATTTAACGGAGCAGAAGTTTATAAACCTTTATTTTAATGACACTTGATGTTAATTCTAACATATTCTTACTTTATTTTTCATGCTAACCTTACTTTTTATTTTTACTTTTACTTACTTTAGTCAGCATGATGTATCTGTAATAAATGTATACATTTTAGAAACATTATTTTTATCTTCTATCTTTATTTATAAGTTTATAATCACCATTAGATGAAGATGAAGATGAAGATGAAGATGAAATGATAAAGTTTGGACTATTTGTTATTTGATAAATGATTCATGCAGTTAATCTGAACAAAGACTCAGTGAGGAGACGATGTCCTGACTGATGTAACATTAGCTTATCTGAATATGCAAACAACAACAACAACAACAACAACAAGAACCCCACAGTGCATATTTGTTTGTGTATTCAACACATAAAGCTTCTTTTTGTGCTCTAAGACTTTTATTTGTAATGTTTTGGTACTTTTACTGCAGTAAAAGATCAGAGTACTCCCCCCCCCCCCCCCCCCCCCCCCCCCCCCCCCCCCCCTCCCCAGCTTGACCTTTGACCCTTCAAACAGGCGCAGTAGTATCAGAGCGCTGCTCTTTGTGGAGGTTTATGCAGCATGTGATGAACACATGATGTCTGACTCCTTCAGCCCTGCAGACAAGAAACCCCCTGCACCCCCCTCCCCCTCCCCCTCTCTGTGGTCTCTTATGCTTTATTGTGCCATAAATAATCCCCCCCCCCCCACACACACACACATACACACACCCCGCCTCCTCATCCCCTCACACAGCAGTTTATCCACAGTTTAAAGTGTTTTTTTACTACAGGGAGTCAATAGCCTTTTTATACACCCGCTTAGGTCTAAAAACAATTCCGAGGAAAAGAGCTTTTTATAGAACAACAGTAAAGTTAACACAGACGCAGCATCGTCGTCGCTCGTCCGTCTCTCCCCCGGCGATCAACGGACGAGGGGATTTAACACGACAGACAAAAACTGAAATGCAACAACGAACCAGTTGTTTTAAAATATAAAAACAGAGTTTTATCTGGCAGCTGAATATATAAAAGCAGCAGGAGGGTGACCGCAGTGTGATTCCTCACATCTTTTTTAAATGACTGGTGGAGCAGCGCGTTCACTGGAAAACACTCATTAGTCACTCAGGTTATGTCCAAGTCAAGAGACTCATGTTCAAACCAACAACGTTACAAAATCTGACGTCCACAGAGTCGTCTGAGGGTTCTGATCTAGTTCTGAAGGAGTCAGACTTCAAACAGGAGCCGATAATGAACCGCAGCAGTTTATCTACACATTCGTTCACATGTAACAGGGTCAACTGTGCAGCATATGTATTATAATTACATAACATTTGTAAATAGTTCAATCCTGACGCGCAACAGGTGGAACATTTAAGGCTCCTACGTACCCCGACGTTCACCCTATAAATGATGTCCCCCGCCTTTACATCTCCACTGTTGTTGTCATCCTTCATGGGAGAGGTAAGCGACTTATTGCACAGTACAGTAACACAATTCTGTTATTTAATTTGTGTAGGAGCCTGAGTTAGCGTCACCATTGACCGGAGGATATTTTCTTTTCATTTACTTCTGTCAGTTGTCGGAATAAATGGCGGCCTCGAAATGAAACCCTCGTCTGAGCCTCTTCCTTACGACGCAACGCGAGAGTCAACCGGTTACACACACTTCTGATATTTAACTGACTGGACATTTATTTATAATCCAAAATTTTCACACAGTACTGTATGTACACAACCCGTCTAAAGTTTTAGAACAGTCCAGTTTTATTGAAATTGAAGACAAATGTAAGCAGTGAACTGTCAAGAGTTGAAAATATCAAATTGATAAGCTTTTCTGCAGCGATTAAAGTAACAAAGCCTTGAAAGTTGATGCAAACACTTCCTACAGGTGTCCCAACTTTAGCTGATTAAACCCTCTGTCTGTGTAAAAAGGAAACGTGATGATCTGCAGCTGTTTTAGATGCATCCTGCAGAGCCACGCAGCAGCAGCAGCTCTGATTCATCCTGCAGTGAGATAACGATCCAGAACAAACCTCCAACCTGTCAGAACCACCATGGAACCAGTCATCAAGCTGGTTTTGGATGAACTGGAACCTGATGGTGCAAAACATTGAACTTCTGCAGCAGAGAGTTTTCTGCACTGTAGAAAGAATAAAGTGAGTTTGCCTGTTAATCTGCAAAATGTGTTAAAATTTGGATTTAATTTTGTTAAACCAAAAAATTACATTATGTCTTTTTTTTTTTTTTACCTCCAATTTATTATTTGTTCAATGTGTGAGTACATTGAGACATTAAACTGTTCAATACAAACTGGATAAAATGGAGCCGGCAGTGCAGACGATCATCAAAGTGTTGTGAATTAAAACCTTCGACCTGCTGACGTCTCTCTGCGTCCTCTGGAGCTCCAGCAGCGGTTTTGAGTCTTTATGAGTGAACTGAACAAGTAGCCGTTAATATGCGAGGTCACGAGTCAGAGACTGGTTTTACTGTCCTCCGTCTCCCTCTGAGACCCGCAGCAGCAGCAGCAGCAGCAGCAGCAGCAGCAGCGTGACGGAGTCCAGTGGGGAAACTTTTAATGGACGGACGCTGGAGCTGGCATACAAACACTCTATTAAAGAGCGACATCCGTCCGTCGTCCGCTCGCTGAATCTTTGATGTGACATCAGAGTTTAACTTTTTGCATATTTCAGCTCATTTACTACAAAAATCACATATTCAACACTCGACTTTTCTGCAGGTGCAGAATCAGTTTTTAGATGAGTTTCCTTCCTTCCAGACAGACATTAGTTTCAGTTCATTTGTATGAGAAACTAATTTAAACTTCCTGCAGAGCGATAATCCATCATAATCAACGTTTAATCAACTTTTTGTTTGCTCTACAGACGAGTTTAAAAAGACTCTTCAGCTGAATTTAATGAAGATTTTTGTCCTCTGTGATAAAATGAACCAACAACTGTTTGAATCATTTCACTTCTCAGAACTTCCTGTCAAACCTCCTCCTCCTCCTCCTCCTCCTCCTCTTCCTCTCTGTCTGTCTGGTTACTGCTGAGTTATTTTCATCCTCTGAAGAAACAGAAAACCAGCATAAAACTTCACATTTTTCCCTTTTCAAAGATCTGCAGTGGAGCAGAATCTTCCTGCAGCGTCTGTAGTTTCTCTTTCAGCTTCCTGCTCTTCTTCTTCTCCTGCAGACTGTCGGCGGGGAGACGAAGGTTTTATAGACGTGTGAAGACGGAGTGACGGGACTCTGTGCTTCATAATGAATGAAGGAAAGACTGAACAGTACTGTCAGATCTCACAGAAGAAGAAGACGAAGAAGAAGAAGAAGAAGAAGAAGAGAGCAGTGGAGGATTCTGAGGATTTGGGATAAAAAAGAAGAATAAACGAACTGATTCTTCTTCATTCATCATGTCCCGATGTGTGTAAACTGCTTCTCTCCTCTCATTGGTCAGCGAGAATGTAAACATACTGTATGAAGCAGAACTGGAATATGGCGTTCAAAGATGGCGCCGTTCATTCCTATGACAGTTGCTCAGTGGTGCATGAAACCAAATGTCCGCCATGTTTCCATGAGCTTCCTCACGCTTTGGCGTTTTGGGCCGAGTCGCCCGCCGTCTGACTTCCTGTTGGCTCCTCGTTCACTTGAATGGAGATAAAACTGTGCAGCTCTTCTAGACTTTCCAAATGTTACCAAACGGATCAAATTCTGATAGTTTGATCCATGTCTCATCTCTCATCTGTTTCAGATGTTATCACTCGATTGACTGGGCGTTACCATGGTTACCAGCCTCATAGATAAGCCTGCTACACCTGCTAGTAGGTGCATATCAACCCACTGGAATGGGACTGTGACACCTACCAGTAGGTCACACGTCATTACGTTACGTTGCAAAATAACGATGCTTTATGATGCGTCTGGTCAGGTTTAGGCAAAAAAAAACACTTGGTTGGGGTTCGGAAAAGATCCTGTTTAAAATTATCATTAGAAAAGCAGTTAAAGGGATAGTTGAGATTATTTGAAGTGGTATCGTATGAGGTAGTTATCAATAGTCAGTAGATCTGGGTTGACATGCTCCCAGTTCAGAGTACTGGTGCGGAAGCTAAACGATGAACTGCTGCAGCAAAACGTGTTTCAACCACATAAAAAAATCAATATCAGATGAAGTTCCTGCTGTATTTAGAATATTTTCACTGCTTTATGTTTCCGTCAGACAGCCGTTTACATTTTCTAAACCGTAGAACTTCTGTATTCCTACACGTGCTGCAGATCAGCTGTTTGTATATCAGCTGTGATAAATGTGTAGCAGGCTGTGAACCAATCAGATCGCAGCTTCTTACTTGTATTTATTATAACCAGCGACAACGACAGGAAGCTAAGAGACGAAACAGGAAATGGAACTGTGAGAAGATGAACGGTACTCGTGAGGTTAATAAAATACAATAAACTCATTTCAGCTTCCTTCCTTCTTTCTGTCCGCCCTTCATCCCTCTCTCCTCCTCCTCCTCCTCTTCCACCATCTTCTTTCCTTCCTTCCTTCATCTATCACCGTTCCCTCCTTCCTCTGATTCCCTCCAGTCCTCCTTCATTCACCTCCCTCTCCTCCCTCCTGTGCCGTGTTTCCAAGGGAACGAGGCCAAAGGGGCGGAGCAACAGTTAACAGAAATGATGTCATTTCAATCTGCATATTGACCCTTAAAGGTAAAGAGAGTGTGTGTGTGTGTGTGTGTGTGTGTGTGTGTGTGTGTGTAAAAGTGTGTGTTTCCTTTTAAGGCGGCTCCGTCAAGGAGACGAGAAGAGGACCAATTTAAAAGTGTGTGTGTGTTTCAGTGTGTGTGTGTTTCAGTGTGTGTGTGTGTGTGTGTGTGTGTGTCTAGTTAGCTTGCTCAGCGTGCTTCAGAGCCTCATGAATTAGCCATGACAGGCTGACAGACGCCTGGGGAGCTGTTTTACACACACACATACACTGAAACACACACACACACTGAAACACACACACACACACAAACACACACACACTAAGAGACACATACCGTTACCCAACTTTCTCTGATTACTGGAGCTGATAAATTACACACACACACACACACACACACACACATTAACACACACACACACACACACACACACACACTGATAAATTATTATGATAAACTGCAGTTATTTAAAGTTAGAAGAAGAGAGGTCGTCACTTTAAATCACAACAAAGTCAGAAACTCAATAAAGTGAAACTTATAAACTCGGTTTAGTGACGTTTTGTCAGAACAGCTGATCATGAAGTCGAGTATCAGACATCAGGAACAGATCGCAGCAGTCTTCTCTCACAACAAGACGTTTAGAGACGAATGACGTCTGTCGGTGGCAGCTGTTTTATTGACCTGGGACGCCACGTGTTTGTCGAGGAGTCTGCCAGCTCCACCCAGCTCATTTACATGTTGAGATCTGATCAGAGCGCAGGAACAGCTGAGAAAACAAGAACGTGTTTCAGTTCCAGGAGTAAATCTGACGGATCAGACGTCGTCATCATCCAGACTCACATCACATGTTAATACCAGGAGGAGCCTTCATGGATGTAAAGAGGAGAAGTGTTTCCTCCTAAACTATTCTGCGTCATCTCATGTCGTATTCTGATTGGTTGCACACACACCCAAAGTCATGACATCACTTCCTGTCTAGCCTCTGTTCCACCAGCTTCTGTAACTCAACACAATGTCCCCCTCAGTGTTTCTTTCTGTCTTTCTGGACAACTGAAGCGTTTATTGTCAATATTCTCTGACTGTGACGTGTGAGACGACCAAACAGGAAGTCACGCCTCCAGAGTTGGACTATATAGCTTTGTATCGTTTAAATGTAAGTTTAATGAATTATGATTTACACATGTTAACGAGGTTTTAATGAGGTTTTCCTACTTCTGGAACAGAAGCTGAAGCTCCGGTTTAACTTCGACTCTGTACAGCAGAAACTCAGCAGCGTCCTGAACATTTCCTGACGTTTTGTCTCTGAATCGTCAGTCGAGTCTCTCAGTGAGACCGAGGAGCTCTGTCCTGTAGTGATGACCAGTCAGATTTCACCACGTTTTCTCTCACGACTGTCCACTTTTGTCTCAGACAGAACAAATCGATGTGATCTCACGGGACGGCGTATCAATAGCGGTGCGAACCTAAATGGTGCGAAATAGTAGTGATAACACGCAAAATGACTTAAGGAACTGGAGTCTTGTTCATACGGGGCGGCTGTGACTCAGGAGGTAGAGGAGCGGGTCGTCCACTAATCGGAAGATCGGTGGTCCGATTCCCGGCTCGTCCAGTCTGCATGTTGATGTGTCCTTTGGCAAGACATTTAATCCCAAATTGCTCCTGATGGCTGCACCATCAGTGTGTGAATGGTTAGTTTCCTCTGATGGGCAGAGTTGGGACCTTGCATGGTAGCCCCTGTACCCAATCAGCGTATGAATGTGTGTGAATGGGTGAAGCGCTTTGAGTGGTCGGAAGACTAGAAAGGCGCTATACAAGTCCATTTACCATTCATACACTATTTGGTGAGACCAGGCTGAACAAAATCACAGTAAAGATCATTAACTGTGATTCTTCTGATCAGAGCAGAGAAGCTTCATCCAGCAGCTTCTCATCTTCATCTGCACCGAGCGTCACTTTGGTTAAAATGATAAACGTGTTGGGCAGCAGCTCGTATCCGCCGTCACTAATTAATGCTGTGAGTCACTCGATGACAAAATGAAACTCGTCTGTTGTCGGTTCGTGTGTCTGTAACTCGACCAAAGATCCTCTGTGAGGGAAGAAGCTCCACTCTGTAACATCTCTGTACAATCAGAGTGTTTCTGTAGTTCAGACAATTACGACAGAGTGAGACGTCTTCTCTACACTTTCACACACACACTTGAACACACCTGACTCTCTCCTTGGGGTCTCCGAAGGACTCTCGGAGACGAGAGAAGTCCGGGTAGAAGTGGACGGACGGAGAGACGACCTCCAACAGACCGGACTGAATCTCTGCTGGGAAACTGAGAGAGAAGAAGAGAGAAAAACCCGACAGTCACATGATCAACTGATCAATCATCAATTAAATTACATTTATGTGTCTCTACAGTGTTTTCTCACATTAATTAACAGCATTGTGTCGTTATATTGAGAGACAACATGAACATGAAAACACTGAAGGAATATTTGTCATTCAAGACTATAAAGAGAGAAATAGAGAGAAAGAATAAAAAGAGGGACAGGAAGTGGTAGAGAAGGACAGAAAAGAGGATCAGGTGGAGGTGAGGAAAGGGAGGAAGGAGGAAAGAGAAGGAAAGAACAGGAATTAAAGGAGGATGAAAGAAGGACAGAGGAAGCAGAAGAAAGTCAGAGGGATGAAGGGAAGGAAAGAACAAAATATGGAGGGAAAGGAGGATGGAAGAAAGATGTAGAGGAGTAAAGAAAGAATGAGAAGAGAGAGAGAGAGGCAGTAGAGAGGAGGAGGAGAGGGTGAAGGAAATGAAGATGATGAGAAGGAAAGGTGGAGGTACAAGGAGAGAGAGGAGGATGCAGGAAACAACAGAAACAAAGGATGTAGAGGAATAAAGAAAGAAGGGAGTAAAGAAGAAGACGGAGTGAAGGAAATAATGAGCGAAAGGAGGAAGAAGAAATGAGAGAAAGTGAAGGTGAAGGCAGGAAAAATCATCTTGATCTTTGAGCAGAAAAATGTTTTTACAAAAAGGTTCCTGCTGCTGCCGACACAGTTTATCCTGCAGGCTGTGTGTGTGTGTGTGTGTGTGTGTGTGTGTGTGCGATGAATTAATCATGCATTAACATGCTGCACTTTGACTACAAGCTGTGAACAATGACACACACACACACACACACAGCTGTTCACACACGTAGTGATGATCAAACACCGCCGTGTACGAGCCGACATCAAACACAACACACACACACACACACGCAGAATCCCTTCTCTTGTGTTGGTTGCCGCGGTAACGGCATCATGCAGGTGGACTTACAGGCGCTTCAGGTTGTCTGCTACACTGCTGGCGTACTGCTGGTCAGCCTGAACACACACACACACACACACACACACACACAGAGAGAGAGAGAGAGAGAGAGGAAGACATTTTTAACAAGCAATACACATAAATACACACAAACACTCAGACGTCAGCTGCTGTGAGGTGAGTTTGATTTGTTCATGTGTTGTTGGTCATAAAGTTATTTAATATATTTGTTGTTTGTGATATTTCAACCTGCATTCATCAGAAACAATAAGTCATCAGCTTTCAGGTTGAACTCGTTAGCAAACAGTTGCTTAATTAAAGCATCTCAGAGACACAGTGCTGTGCTTAATATCCACATATTTTCAAAATAAAACTTGATTACATCCATGAGACCCACAGTGAGGGTGTAACGCAGGACCAGAGGACGGCATGAGGGGGAATTCTGTTAAATATTGAGAGCACAAATTATTAAATCCAGAGGCACAAATTATTAAATCCAGAGCAGGAATTAGTTATTCTTTTCTCCACGGTCCCTCCAGGGCTTCGTTTTAATCTATCCAGCTGCTAAAAAAAAGTATTTTTAGAAAGAAAAATCAACTTGTATTAATGAAAACAATATCTGATCACTGTGATGTGAAGCGATATCGGACGGGGAGGTTTGGTTGGTGTTGAATTTTGAATTTGACCGTCGATGAACTTTCTCTGTTTAAGTTATAAAATGCATAATTTGATTCAAACGTCTCCTCAGTGTTTGTCATCCATCACCTACTGACCCATGATAACACACACACACACACACACACACACACACACACACACACACACACACACACACACACACACACACACACGGTCAGCTGAGATCATCCATCTCTGCACCAAAACAACACACACACACACTCACACACACACACTCACACACACACTCGAACATCAACAACAACTTGAGCAATCGATGACATCAGAGTTCAACCTCCCGCTCGGCCAATCGGGAACCGGAACGGGCTCCCCTCTGGGATTCCAATCATGTGGCTCCGAAGGCGTCCAGGCAGCGAGGTCGCCCCGAAGTCACGCATGTTTCCACCGGCACAGCGGAGCCTCGGCCCTGTGGTTTGTTTTGGTGTCCTGGAGGTGCCAGCTGGGTGGAGCTTACCGCTGAGTTGAGTGTTAATGAGGAGCAGATGGGAGTTTAGAGCTGCTCGCTCACTTTTCACTTCTCACTGTCAATATGTACTGAGAGACCCTCTCTCTCTGTGAGCTTCTGATGCAGATGCTGAAACTGCAGGAGGAAACTGTTTTACACCAGAAAGTAAACAAAACATGACAGAAATATTCTCCAATATTCAGAGTTTTTGTTAAAAAGGTTTTCTTCCTCCAAACAGAGACAACACTTGGAGCATCACAGGAGCCTGAGAGCAGCTCCTCTGAATCCACGCTGAGATGTTTTTTTTTAGTTGTTTGAATGAAGAGCTGCAGGAGTTTGTCCAGTCTGGCAGAAATCAAAACGTCCATCTCACATCCAGCAGGTTTCCACTGGCAGCAGCTGAACTCCAGCTGCACCCGGCGTCAGCTTCAGGACTGGACGCAGCGATGAAGGAGCGTCTGACGGAGCTCGAGCAGTTTGAATCTTTTGGTCCAGAACAAGAAACGTAGAAAAAAAAAGATGTGTTGTTGCCTCTGAGTTCTGGTCTGTTTCCTGACTTCTTACTAACAAATTAACGGCAGCACCTTGTACGGTGGCCCTGAGGTGCAAAACACACCGAAACAGAAAACATTTCATTGTGTTTTTTATGTTTTTGTTTTGTTTCTAAAATGTGGTTATGGTTTTGGTTTTTTGTGTTTTAAACCTCAGGGCCACCGTACTGAACCGTACTGAACCCGATCTGTTTATTTATCCTCTCAGGCGTCACACAGCAGCAGCTGCACCTCACCTGTTGTAAAAATGATCAAGGGCAGGATGAAGAGTTTTCTTTCACTGCATATTCCAGGAGGAGATTTACTGTTTCTGTCTCTTCACTGACAAAACACATCGACTAGAACACGACTTCACTCTCCTGTTTTACCTGCTTTCACTTTATAAAAGATCAAGTCAAACCTCTCACACATGATTAACACACATTCTTAAATAAATGTCAAGGAGTTGGTTGAAACGCAGAGACGGCAGGCAGGGAAAA
>NC_056540.1:33555000-33595000 GCF_910596095.1 Thunnus maccoyii
TAGTGATGTCTTGTAATCTCATGTGAGACGATCCAGATGTTTGTTTTGGACACAGAAATAAAACCAAAATTAAACTAAAACTTCATATTTAAAACTGAAACTGTTGTCATCATTTCTACTTTCAAAGGCTGACTGTGAGGAAACCAAACTAAAGTGAGTTTACAGACCGGAGAGGCTGCTCCAGGTGCGGTTGATGTCTCTCAGCGCCTGCTTCTCAGCGATGGCCCTCTTGATCTCCTCCAGGACCAGGTTCAGCTCTTTGGAGCGCCGCAGGTTCTCCTGCTCAGCTGAGTGGAGACGCTCCCTCAACGCCAGGAACTCCCTCTGGTAGATATCCACCACATCTCCTGCGGACGAGATAGACGAGAGGACCAGGAGGTCATTACAGGTTTCCTCTTTTACTGCTCCGATGCAGCTTTTAGGACGAAGTGACACAAACAGCAGAGAAAATGCGTCGTGTTCTCAAAACTCTTCAAACTATCAACACATTTACACACTAAAAAGAATTTCTGCAATAAAAAAACTTTATATTCAAGACAGAAAACAGACAAACAGCCTCAAACACATGATGATACAATAAAGTGAAAATACAATTAACAGACACCAGATTAGACAGATTACAAATGTGCAGAATACACGACGGCCAAAGTGCAAAACCTCCTGCAGAATGTTCTGATTGGTGGATTTCACTTTGGATGATGAGAACAAGGAAGGTTTTGCTCATATTCAGTCTGTCTGCAGGATAATCAAGATAATCAAGATAATCCCGCCCTTCATGGTGACAGAAAAGTAACACAACAAAACAAAAACACAACGCAGAGTTCCTGGATGTGTAGAGAGGCTGCAGCACGAATCACTGAACATTCATCTCCAGCGGACGAGGAAGCAAATACACTGAATTTAAGGAGTTCTGACCCTCTTATACTACAATGTAGTAACTATTACATTTACTACATCTTTTTACCTGAAAACAAACTTAATTTTATTTTTAATTTCATTTTAATTATTAACATAATGTAGAGCATCGTTTTGTAGAACCTCTTCCAACTTGCACCAAGTGCAAAAGCTTCTATCTGCACTTTGTGAGGCATTAATATCTATAACACATAATATATAATATAGTCCAAAAACAGTGTTTTATGTGTTGGGTATCCTTAACAAATAACATTCTGCAAGAAAACAAGTTTTTTTTTAGTTTTCTCAAAAAAGTGCATTTTTCAGATCAGAGGTTTTGCTCTTCGGACGTTTTTTTAGTTTCTATTGAGCTCATCTGTTGTAAACTGCACACAGTAAACCGGGGAAAGGTCGTATTATTCCATTATAGGAGTTCTGTAAGGCTGCAACCAACTCTGATTTCCATTAAAAAGCGATTGATTGTTCACCGTATAAACATAACATGAAAGATCATTTCCTGAAGATAACACGTGTGAGCGCTAGAAGTTGCTTAACAGTTGCATGAAAGCTGTAAAAATGCAGTAAAATAAGAGATAAGTAATCTTTAATAATCCATTGATGGATCCTATGCAGTGTGTAAAATATCATAAAGTGAACATATTCACATGAAATGTTGAGTTTACTATCATGGAAAACTGGAAAACTAGTAAATATTCACATGTGAGAATCTGCTACGAGAGAATTTGGTGTTAAAAAATGTTTTTTATACGTGTGTCAGACCCACTGAGGTTTCATTAATCTGTTTTTATTTGTCGTATTGAAACGCTGTTTGACATTTAATCGGTGCATGTTACTGCACTACATCTCATTCACTCCCTCCTGCAGCGCCGCGCGGCGAGGAGGGAATAAAACCAGACGGATTAAAGCATCACGGGATTAACGTAAAGGCAGAGACGCTCAGAGAATATACGGGACTGTAACAGCTTGTCACCATCAACAGGTAGAGAGAAAAAAAAAGACTTAATCTGAGTAAAACATGAAAATAAAACGCTAAATCCCACATCTGCTGCATCCGACCCGTCCATCATCCCCCCCCCCCCCCCCCCCCCCCCGGCTGGGTTAAAGCTGTGTGAAGGTAAATCTGCTGTAATCCCTGTTAGTCTCACACACATCGTCTCCGTTCAGCGGCGACTGTACAGTAGTATCGTGACTGAGTGGAGCCAGAAAAGTCTCATAATGAGGTTTAAATGTTGTGACTGTTTATTTGCTCTAAAGTCACAGATCTGTTTATTTATTTACCTTTTCCTGCAGAGAGAAGCAGGCGTTTCCTCTCCGACAGGCTCATGTTACACATGTTTATTTCTGTTTATTACTGGATCATATTTCAGCGAGAAGCCTCCCTGTTTTTTATTTAAAAATTTGCAGATGTTTTCGTTTAGTTGTTCAGTCCATTATTATAATTTTTTTTATTGTTGAGAGAATTTAATGATGCAAACATTGGCAGTGTGAAGTTTCAAGAAATGATTTCCACTTGTTAACTGCAGATTAAAAGTGCTGCAAAAAGGTCACAAGTGTTGTGATTGATATGATTTGTCAAAATGAGCAAGAAGACACTATCTCATGTTAAACATTTAGTAAAAATGTGTCCCTGAACATCTCCTCCGCTGATGAATTTCCTGCGGAAAACTCTGGACGCTTTGCCAGAAGCATCAAGGAAGATGATAAGAGGAAAACTCACAGATACTAAAAAATGTGTCAAATCCCCTCTTTATGTTTCATTTTGGCTTCCTGACTGTTGTTTTAAGACAGACAGAAACTGTGAACTCGTCCTTTAAGAAGGAACATCCACAGCTGAAGTTCCTGGAAGTCTGACCAGAAGTCGTTCTTATAAAAACAGAACAATTAACGAGTTTTTCTCTCTTTCTGTCTGTCTGTCGGCTGAACTTTAATAGATGAAAAGTAAAATTAAAAACACACAGAAACGCTCTCATTTCGCTGTAATTATTCCTCTAAAACCTTCATTAATGGAACACAATAGTCACATCTGTTTGGCTGATAACTGAACACACTAAGACACACACAAACACACACACACACACACACTAACACACACTAACACACACTAACACACACTAACACACACTCGCTGATGAGTTTTTAATGATGCTCCTGCACTGTTATTTATCTGCTCTGATAAAATAATCTCTTTCCTGCAGCAGTCAGTCTGTTACATCTGCAGCTCAGTGCACACACACACACACACACACATTTAAAACCAACACACACACACACACACACACACACACACATTTAAAACCAACACACACACACACACACACACACATTTAAAACCAACACACACACACACACACATTTAAAACCAACACACACACACACACACATACACACAATTTAACACAAGAATACAAGTGACCACATATAAGGAACTGAATAAATAAATAAACATGGGAGACAAGTTCACGCAGAGTTTCACCATCATCTAATAGAAGTAAAAATGTTGACTGAACAAGAGTTTTTTTCTCGCAGCAAAGAAAAAACATTTCTTAAACTAAAATAAAATCCTAGTTTCAGTTTCTTTACACGGTTATCAGTGTGAGTGTCGTCCAGCTATATTCTAGATATTTTTCTAATTCTGCCTTTAGTACAATATGTGAATGATTTCTGGTCAAAGTCATGTGTTTTTTATGCAGTAAAACAGATGACTGAAGAGTAGGGATGCACGATATTATCGGTATCAGCTGATAAAAGCTCTAAAATGAAATATCAGCATCGGCGAATTCTGCTGATTTTGAGAGGCCGATATGTCGCCATCTCCTCCGCCGCCTGACTGTGCTTCCCTTGATGGTCTGTGTCACCCTGACGGTCCCGGTGTTTCCTCTGCAGGCTCCACTTCACTCAGCTGCCCGTCAGACCCACTGCTTCTTCCCACTTTAACCCGAATAACAAACGGGGGCTCGGTGCTCCACGTTAGCTAGCATTAGCTGGGAGGCTAGCCAAGGCTAGCTGGCTGTGCTTCCCTTGATGGTCCCGGTGTTTCCTCCGCAGGCTGCACTTCACTCATCTGCCCGTCACACGTTAGCTGGGAGGCTAGCGAAGGCTAGCTGGCTGTGCTTCCCTCCGGTCATGCTGCGGCTAACACTCCTTTAGCCTCCCAGCTAACGTTAGCGCGGGTCTCCACGTGGATCCAACCGGAGCACCGAGCCCCTGATTTGTTATTCGGGTTAAAGTGGGGAGAAGCAGCGGGTCTGACGGGCAGCTGAGTGAAGTGGAGCCTGCGGAGGAAACACCGGGACCGTTCTTGTGGTTGTTTTTGGTTTATAACGGCGGTTGGCGACCAGCGTATTAGGTGCATTACCGCCAGAGATTAAATCCTACACTCTGTCTGATAAACTCAAAGAAAACTCTACTGCTCCACCAACTTGGCAGGTTCATTAAAGTTTTAATGCTGAGCTCCTGAACTCCAGTCTTCCTCAGTTCTTCCTTCATATATTGTCTTTCTTGATCATATTTAGTACAATCTATGCTTGCATGTATAATAGTCTCCTCAGCCAGCTGGAAAAAATATGTGCATATATGGGTATCCACAATCAGCCACAATGAGTTGGAAATATATCGGCAAAAAAATCCAATATCGTGCATCCCTACTGAAGAGTGATACATATCTTTATATATCTGATACACAACTGCATCATCTGCATACAAACGAATAAACACACATTGCAACAGTCAGCAGTTAAATCTGAGATAATAAAACAAAGTGAAAATTCACTCTGTGTTCAGTCTGAAGACGCTTTCACTTGTCAAAACATGACATTCATTTTATATAGTCATAATCACTGGATAATTAAATCCTGATGATTTTATTGACCTCCTGACTAGAGCTGCAACAATTAATCAGTTAGTTGATGAACAGAAAATTAATTGGCAACTGTTTTGATAATCTAATTATTATTTTAGTCACTTTTTAGGAAATAAAAAAATACAATTTCAAGTTTTTCTGTCAACATGATGGTGAACTGAATATCTAACAAGACATTTGAAGACGTCACCAGAAGCTCTGGGAAATTACAACGATTATTTTTCACTATTTTCACTAACTTTAACTGCACTGTTCTGTCCAACATTTTACTAGAGCAGAAATTTAAAAATGTTTTTTTTAATCTGGCTTTAATTTAGAAGAATTCAACCTCATTAAAGTTAAAATTTGGTCTTTATTAAATATTTTCCTGTTGGCTTTATTGGTACTGTTTCTAATATTAGGTATCACATTGTTATCAAATGTCTGACTTGACTTTTAGTTTATTTCCAATTTTATTTTTGTCGTTCTGTAAAACACTTTGGACTGCATCTGTTCATAAAATATGCCATACAAATACAGTTGTTATTATAATTATTATAATTATATTTATAATTATAATAATTATAATTGTTATTATTGTGTGTGTAATGAACACTGCAGGACTTTAAGAGTGTTACAGACAGATTTCTGGCGGTTTAAGAGGTTTTTCTCTTATGTTTAAACAGGAAAAAGCAAACAAATCGGATTTACAACTGATACAAACAAGACAACAGACACAGAAGTGTGTGTGTGTGTGTGTGTGTGCGTGTGAGTGTGTGTGTATGTGTGTGTGTGTGAGATAACAACACCATGAAAACACTGATTGTGTTTCAGGGCCAGGCTCTCTACAGGATTACATCCTCATATATTCATGTTTTAACCTTTTGACCCCTGATGTCAACCGTGTGTGTGTGTGTGTGTGTGTGTGTGTGTGTGTGTGTGATAATTAATCAAGACAACAACATCAATAATGTGAAAGTAAAACCCTCATGTGGGGTCATGAGGTCACAACACACACACATGTTGGTCTTTCTGTAGTTGTGAGGACGTTCACTGACACGATGCGTCCCGACTGTAAACACGCTCAGTAGGAAACAGTGAGAAACATTTAAGGATGACTGGACGGAGAAATATGTTCATTTTGCCCACGAGGAAAGTAAAAGACCACAAAACACGCTTGTTTTGAACAAAACTATCCCAAACACACGAAGAAGAACCACAAAACTGAACCAGCTGAAGTTGTGATAACAAGACTGCAGCAGAATAATTATAAAATCAAACATTTTCAACACTAATAAACACTTCACAGCTTTTCATGTTCAGGTTTAAGGATTCGGCTACACAACAAAGATGATCTCATCATGTGATGCAGCTTTAATTTATCTCTGATTAATTTAACAAGACTTGAGTAGCCCTGATTTAGCCCCTGATCTGAACCCTGAAACCAAGTCTGAACCCTCAGACAGCCCTTTGAAGGCTGAAACGTCCTCACCACGATGGTTTCCAACTAAAAACTGTCCTCAGACTCTATTATTCTGGTGAAAAAGTTACAGCTTTGTCATTGATGTAAGTCTACGGTCAGTGATGTGAGTCATTCTCTCTGGTTAAACTGAAAAGCATCTTTTATTGTTTCTCTGAAGCTTTTGGGAGGAAACCTGATCCTCTTCTAGTCGTCGTCAAGGGTAACAAGCTCCTCATCTTTGGCCAGTAAGTATGAAAAAAACTGGTTGTTGTGTTTGGAAAGGTAAATACAAAAGAGTGTGTGGAAAATGGATTCTGTACCTACGTATGATGTGAGGTTGGAAAGACTGAGATTATATAATGATGACTAATTCCCGCCTTTCACCAAGTGACCTTTCAAACGACTTCACTGTGATAAAATCATGAGAGTTTTGCTGGCGTTGTGTCGCTCCCGTCACCTCCATTGTTGGGTGTAAGGTGGTCAAAACAGCGGCGTCCCTGATGGTGTCATTGATCCTCAGATACAACAGCTAACCAGAGTCACTGCTCTGTTCACCCAGACAAATCTCACAATTTCTCCTTTTGTAACTGTGCAGCCAAAAAACAAAACAAAACGTCTCTGCCGTCGTTTTAAAAATAACGAACCGTAGCTTCTCATCTGGCTCGCATCGCCGAAGCGTTACGCTAATGAGATGTAGAGTAAGTAAGTAAGTAAAGTTTATTTATATAACACCTTTCACAAACGCCAGTCACAAAGTGCTTCACAGTCAAAGAAATAAAATCAAATGCATCAAAATAAATAAAACAAAGACACCAGATAGAAATAAACAAGGAGAGAGCAGATAAAATAGTCAAATTAAGAGAAAGAATAGCACAAACTATCCACATGCCTGTCTGCTTTTTAAAAGAGTCGACAGTTTCCAAGGTCCTTAAGCTAGTTGGAAGCAAGTGGTAACCTCTGGGGCTGTAAAATGAAGTCAATGTGGAAGTGCCAAAAGCTGCAGTTCCTTGAATGACCAGTTGAGGCTCCAAAAGCGAGTCAATCCCCATAGACCTCCATGTTAAAATGTCCAACTTTACAGCAGAAATAAACATGTTTACAGCCTGGTACAAACAACGGTTTTGGTCTCTGTAGCTAATTTCCTCTTTCATGACAACTGTACGGGGGGTGAATTTTTTTATAACTCACCTTGTTTAAATTTATTAAGTCGTAAAGTTCTGCATAATGAAGGACATGGCTGCTTTGAGTGACAGGTCCGCCAGCCGCTAGGTGGCTTGTTTCAGTCATTCGGCCCCGCCTCTTTGCCCATTTTTGATTGGCTGGGAGTTAGGCAGCGTCACGCACTGCCAAGATGGCGACGGCCGGAGGTTCAAAACCGCTCTTCAGAAACCAACGGATGACGTCACGGTAACTACGTCCATATTTTGATACAGTCTATGGTTGGAAGACTGTTTCCAAAGCTTAAGGGGCTGCCGACTGGAAAGCATGATCACCCCGAGTCTTAAAATGAGTACGAGACACACTTAGAAAGCCCTGGGTGGAGGATCTAAGAGCTTGGCTGGTGGTGTAGGGGTGCAGAAGGTCTGTCCGTATGTACTGTGGAGCCGTGTAGGGATCTATAAGTGAGCACAAAAATTTAAAGCGCCACTTCGTCCATTAACGGGATCGGCTGCTTAGATTTGTGACGTATGACTGAATCTGTGTTTTTTAGAGCCATGACTGCTTATTTCACTCCTGATATGTGTTGTAACACATGAAAACACGTTAAAAACAAGGTTAAAAGCCTGATTTTCACTGGAGGAGGTCTTTTAAAAGAACACTTGTCCACACAAAGACACACACGTACAATCACACGCGTTTATAACACACGGGAGAGCGAGGGCGGTCATGTTGAGTCATCCTGTGATAATGTGTGTGTGTGTTACAGTTTAATAATATAATAGCTACCAATCACAGGGTGGAGACCACCGAGGTAATGAGATTACCCAGCATCCTCTCTGCCTCTCACCATGACTCACAGTAAATGCTCTTCTGGTTTTTCAGCTGACAGGAAGGAAGGAAGGTTCAAGGCTCCTCGCTGATCAATAAAACGTTTTACCGTCTTATTATTGATCACATCCACATGTTTAAAGTGATTTCTTCATTTTAGCTGTTGGCTACTCTGTGGGATCTCAGTTAATCTTTTAATTTTCCATATAACTGCATGTGATTTAATTTAATTAATTTAATCACATTTAAACCTGATGTTAGTGGAGTCGACGCTGCAGCTCCTCAGAGTCTCATCAGCACCGACAGAGCTGCTGCTGCTGCTGCTGAGAGATCTGTTATTTACATTCTCTGCTGCGTCTGTTTAATAGTATTTCATCAAATATCCAAACTTATTATTCATACTTCATTATGTGCTTTTAATACAGTTTTAAAATATGCAAAAGCCACAGATATCAGGATTTGTTGCTATAAATGTGCAGTAGGTTTATCAGAAAACAGCTGAAACTGAAGGTGGGAAATGTGCCAAAAAACCAAAACTAGGAGCTAAAAGAGGCTAAAAAAAAAAAGCTCCAGAAATGGTGACGATTCTCTGTGATTTTATCACTCCAGACGACACTTTTAGCTCTGTTTTTGCTCTCCACCAACTCCTGAGGGAAATATCTGGCTCTAGCTAGTCTACAGCTAACTGTTAGCAGGTAGTGTTCAGCAGCTTTTTAGAGCTTTTTCTCTGAAAACGACGCTATTAGAGTGCTGAGAGTGAACCAGAACAGTAAAGTTGCAGCCGGACAGATAAACAATGAGCTGAAACTCACTATAAAGCTCCGTAAAGCCGAGAGGAGCTGCAGAGCCTCTGTAGCTTCATCACTGCGAGCCACGATCGACACACAACTGTCAGCTCATACAGTGAAGTTATAGAAATAATGATTATACCCACTTTAAATTATGGATGAAACTGAAAGTATAAACTCTGAAACAGGACACAGATGCATTGTGGGAGACAGACAACACATCCTCATAATATACGTTTACACCATCTAGCATCTAGCAGTAACAACACACAGGACGGTCATATGCTGCTTTCCAAACTGTCACACATCACTGTTAAACAATAAAGATGTTTTATGATGAGACAGCGCTGTGGTTCAGTAAAGATCACGGTTTGGTTAATTCCTTACTTCTCATTTATACTTCCTTAAAGTTACAACAACAACAGTAAACACCATGATGTTGCGTTTTTTATAAAAATGTCCCGACTCGTGGTTGGAAACATCTTTCCATCCACCCAACCTCCTCCGCCTCCTCCTAATAAAGAAATATCATCTTATACTGACGTCGTGTCCTCGGTTCATCATCACTGCGGCCGCTAGACGGCGTAAACGTAACTATAAGTTGTTTTTGCCGGCTGAATTTTTAGACCAATACTCTCGTTTTTCTGAAAACAGAACAGCACATTAACTAGAATAACAAATATAAAACCCCAGTTAAGCTCAGATAAAGTTTATAATTAATTCCTCTTTCTGTGCAGCCAACAGCAACAACACAAACACACAAGAAGAACCTGTTCACATGGCTGAGCTTCATGGACAGATCGGCCTGGCACTGTCTAACCGAGTCCCTAACGAAGTCCCTAACGAAGTCCCTAACGAAGTCCCTAACCAAGTCCCTAACGAAGTCCCTAACGAGGTCTGCAACGAGGTCTGTAACGAGCCCCCCCCAAGTTCAGCTCTCTGCAGTTTCTCTGTCTCTTAAACCGGATTATCAGTTATTACAGCAGCTACTTTATAACATGTATTATTATCGGAGCTGAAGGAATATGTTATGAAGTTACTTCAGTTGGTTATCGAGTGTCACATGAAAGTCAAACAAGAAGGCTGACAACAGAAAACCCCAAAAAACTCTCTCACACACAGAAAATGTCAAACAGGAAGTGAGACGGGCGACAGGACAGGAAGAGCAGCTGACGGGGAAACGTTGCTGTGATTTTACCTGCTGAGTCAGACTGATGAGTTCTAGAGAAAGAGGAAGAAAGGAAATCCAGTTTGCTGTGTCATTGAACCCTGATGGACTGTTATATCAGTTCATTAACAACAGAACTACTGAGCGAGCAGCCAAAACCTCCTTCAACAACAACAACAACAACAACAACAACAACAACAACAAGCTTCTTCATGCTGCACGTTACAAAAAGCCACAGAAATATAAAGATGAGAGAGAAACATCAGACAAACCGAACAGGAAACAAGCAAAGATTTTAATAACAGTAAAGAGCGAAGCTGTGAAGGTGAACAGTTGATTGATTAATCAATTAGTGGCCAACGATTATGATAATTGATTCATCATTTTGAGGCATTTTTTGAGAAAATATGTGAATATTTTCTGGTTTCTTTCGTCTCTATGACAGTAAAGTGAATATCTTTGAGTTGTGGATAAAACAAGACATTTAAAAACGTCATCTTGAACACTGATCGACATTTTTCACCATTTTCTGACATTTTAAGGCCCAAAAAACTAATCGATTAATCAAGAAAATAATCAGCAGATTAACTGATAATGAAAATAATCGTTCGATGCAGCTGAAATGATCAGACAGACATGGAGTCTAACAGACGTTTGGAGTCTGCAGATCAAACTGAAACTGATTCAGTCTGTTTGTTTCCACCTTTTATTACATTTATATGAGGAAAGAAGAAAAAAAACAAAGTTCTGATACACAAATCTGTTTTCAGTTTTTGGACTTTTTCTCTAATCTTTGATTTTTGCTGAAATATTGGATCATTTGAACATTTATTGAAATGAAAGCATGTGAGAAGTTTAGAGGGAAAAATCACTATTTGGTGGAGCTGTTAACAACTCATAGACATGTGAAATGTGACCCCGACTACACACTGCTTTTTGTAAGACGTCAAAAGACAAAAAGGTTGGAAACCACTGGTTTCATCTTTAACAATGTGTTGTATTTTAAAAGCTTGTTATATTATCCATTGTGTCAAATCTTCATCTGAAAAGTAACTAAAGCTGTCAAATAAATGTAGTGGAGTAGAAAGTATAAAGAAGCTGCTTGTGGTTTTATAATCCACCAGTGAAAGTAAAGCTTAGTGAGTTTGGAGAAGTGAAGGTTTGTTTTTACTGCGTGTCGGTTCGTCATGTTGGGAATAAACGGCCGTAACGTGTCTGCTGGTGCAGCAGCAGCAGCAGCAGCAGCAGCAGGAGGAGGATGTGATGGTGATTGTCAAAGACTCCTCAGCAGCTTCCAACCTTCTTTTCTTTTTGTCAGTTGAACTCGAGAACAAAGAGACAAACAGCTGGAGTGTGTGTGTGTGTGTGTGTGTGTGTGTGTGTGTGTGTGTGTGTGTGAGAATAAACAGGTGACAACTTGTGATTTTTTTTTCAATCTGGTATCAAAGGAAGCCAATTATCCCTCCACACTCACACTCACACACTCACACACAGGCAGGTATGTGAAGAGTGTGAACACACTTGGCAAAAGTCAAGGCCACAGAATGATGACATCATCCTGCACGTGTGTGTGTGTGTGTGTGTGTGTGTGTGTGTGTGTGTGAGGTAGAGATAATAACAGTATTTTCAGCATTTAGAAATAAAGCAACCTTGTGATTTGTGCTGTTTTTAAGGCACAAAAACGACTTCACATGTTGATCTTTTCTGCATCATTATCTCTTCATCTCACTGACGACGTCGCTCAGAAACCTGGTTTCATCTTTCATATCGTGTTGTATTTTAAAAGCTTGTTATATTATCCATTTTCATCTGGAAAGTCGAAGAAGAAGTACAAAATTTCCCTCTGAAATGTAGCAGAGTGGAAGTATAAATTAGTATCAAATAGAAATACTTAAGTACAGTAAATGTATTTGGTTAATTTCCATCTCTGAAACTATTCTCCCTGCAGGGACGAATAAAGAACATCTTGATCTTGATCTTGATCTTGAACAACACCCCGAGATATGACTTCATCTGATATCTATCGCTTGTTTACTAAATGAAGACTCTGAAAAGGAAAGTTTCAGGAATAATGAATGTTCACGCCTCGGCTGTGAATTTCAACACGACTCCCACAATCCTCCTCTTCTATTCACGCTGAATTATAATGTGAGAAGAGTCTCTCTCTCTCTCTCTCTCTCTCTCTCTCTCTCTCTCTGTCCTTGGTTAACCTTGTGTGAACAACCTGATGCCAAGATCCTGCGTCTTATCATCACTGCTGACATACAGTTTTCTGTCAGTGTGATAAGAGCTGAAAAAGAAAGAATCTACAGTGATGGAAAACAGGAGGTGAACAGAAACTACTGAAGCTGAAGATGAAAAACAAAGTGCTATTCTTCTTTTCTTCCATTAATTCACACAGATCAGATGAGAGCAGAGGAGGACTGGTAGGAACATTAGCATGCGAGCCAGACGGACTGAAAGACAGAGAGAGGGATGAAACAGCAGGACGGCTGACAGAAAACCAACTGCAGAACAACAGAAGAAACAAACCACACAGAAATAAAAAAAAAAAAAACACAAGAAGCTAAAGAGCAGAGCAGAAAGCTGTTCAGAGCGTTAGCCAAGAAGGCTGAATGAAAGACAAAGGCGGGTTTCTGTTGCCTCACAGACAGATAGAAGAAGACACGATGGAGAGAATCTGCTCTCAGCCAGGTGTGTCTGTCACAAACTCTGCACAAGCGTTTTTAAAGTTTTTATATCTTGCTGACAGAAAATACGGCCGACAGGTGTCCAGTAAAACCTTTAATCAGGACACCTGGAACAGATGCAGCTGTCAGCGGAGGACGGTTGGATGTATGTGTCACACATGAAAGGACACAGCTGCCAGAAAAATGACAACAAATATAGAGACGAATAAAACGAGAAAAGTGCAGGTGACAAAAAGCTTAACAGAGATTCATATTTAAAATATATTATTTAAACAATCTCATCAATGTGACTGAACATAGAAACTTCTGGATAATGTGTCGATCCTACAGGTTTATATTCTGACACCAGTTTCAGTTATTTTACACTTCCGTTTCTAACAAATCACGTTTTGAACTACAATACCCATGAGCCTCAGCTGCCGTTGCTATGGAGAAGAAGCGACGGGCGCGAATCAGAGCGTAAAGAATTCAAAACGCTTCGTCGCTGAAGTTGTAAACAAAACAGACCCAGAAGTCAACATCGTAATCTTTAGTTTCCAGCACTGTGATTGGCTGTTTCTTGCTGAAATGCACCATGGGAGTTGTAGTTAACTTCTACCCCCAAAAATCTTTACGTCCACAGTCTTGTACCTTCAACTTTTTTTTTTTTTTATCAAAGAACCAGAAATGTTCTAACACAGTTGTTCATCTTTTCTAACCAGCAGAGTTTCATGTTGATCTAAACTGTGAGTCACTGACATTGTTTACAGGAAATATTACTTCTGGAAGCAGCGGCGCATAAACTATCTCTATTGGCTCGACTGTAGTTTGCATGACTGAAGGTGTGAGTGTCCTCCCTCTTCCTCCCTCTTCCTCCCTCTTCCTCCCTCTTCCTCCACACCCTTCTGATGTTGGATTTTTGGAATCTGCGTCCAGAAATTTCGGTGTTTTCCTGAACAAACTAGTGCAACACCATGAACGTCTTCAGGAGGATCGTCTGAAAAGCGCTGTTATCGACGTTTTTTGTGACTCGTGGCGTCAAGGCGACAAAGACAAAGAGTTGTTGGACAGAGGTCACGGAGGTCAAGATACCGGCGCTGTGAGGCTCAGCTGTGCTTCAAAGTCCAACTGATCACATTTAAATGAATAATTTGTACTATTAGAATGAAGAAAAATGCAATGAACCAGAGAATCACCGCCTCTTTTTCTCAGGAGAAATGATGTAAACGATCGATGCTGATAGTAGACAGTTATACTGCTATATGATACCTACTATACTACACTCACACACAGACAGACACAGTCTCCTCAGGTCAAACCCAAACACTATCATCTAACACCATGACTTCATCCTACAAAGTGTGTGTGTGTGTGTGTGTGTGTGTGTGTGTGTGAGCTGTATACACAACATCTGAGCTCTTGTTTCAGTCGATATGTGGAGTGGATTTGTGTTTATTTGAGCCTTTAGTCAATACTGCTGTTTGCCTGTCTTTGTGTGTGTGTGTGTGTGTGTGTGTGTGTGTGTGTGTGTGTGTGTGTGTGTGTGTGTGTGTGTGTGTGTGAAATAAGCTCACCCAGTCACACACACACACACACACACATTCAGTGAGTGCGAGCTGGTCAGTTTGGCAGCGATCAGATATTTTCACATGCCGCTTCCTCTCAATATCAGCTGTCACATCCAATAGGAAGAGAGACAAAGAGACGGTAGGAACAGAAATCTGGCAGCGTTTTGGTTCCTACCCTCCTGTCAGACCAGATGAACTCGCTGGCTTCAGTTCCTGATTTCATTCTGACTCAGTCTCACAGTTATTTTATTCTTTATCTGTGTCAGTGAGTGATGCTGATGTCTGTCAGTACGCGTCTCTGAGCTTCAGTTCACAGGAAAACATAAATACTACAGCGTTAAAATGTACCGATCACATTCCTGATAGATCAGTGTGATTGATAAGATGCATCAGCAGAAGCTCGTTTGTGTTTAACTTCCAGTTTATACTTTTACTTTCTGTTTACGAGAGGATGTGATCATTAACAGTCATGTCTTTGCTGCTGGCTGTTTCTCCCACACACATTAAACTGACATTTGGCACTGTGTTGAAGCACAGAGCAAATGTGTAACTGTCCAAATACTTACAGTCTCTACACATATAAGCATATATATTTATATATATGCTACTTTTCAAAACAGACTAGTAGGCTCCTATATGTGACGCGTCCATACAAAACCATCCTGAAGTCCAGATGATGTTTCACTGATGTTTTATTGAAAAAATAAACAAAAGTGAAAGAGTCTGACAAGCAGCTGTTGCACAAAAATATACAAAAAAAATGCAATCTGACTGTGAAAATAACGTGATGAACAGATAATGATGATGATGATAGTAATGATGGTGACGATGGTGACGGTCAACAGAGAATATCAGAGCTCTACCGACTCCCTTTGTCCAAAAACTGCCGCCACCAGCTGAGTGAACAGGTTAAATAATAGGAAACCACAGCCATGTGTCAAGCAACGTAAGGGACGCAATATGTGATGCCAACATCAATATATACACAGAAATAACAACATATTTTGGCTCCTACAATTTTATTTCTAATATATTTTTTCATTTATTTTATTATATAAATATATATATATATATATATATATATGTATATATTTTCCTTTTAAAATATTTTCTGAATTCTCTAAAAAATGTCTCTACAGGATGGAGATGGGCTGTTACTAAATCCATAATTTTTATCTGCATTTACTTTTATTATTATTTTTAATTTTACCTTAAAAATGTCATATTTATGAACATTAATCTTCCTGTAACTGTAGAACGCTGCAGCAGATCCAGATCTTCTTCTTTATCAAAAACCTGGTGCCTACATTACCCACAATGCACCTGCAGATTGTGGTGTGTTATGCTAGTAGCTGCTAATGTGTCCTGGAGGCCAAATTTTTATTCCCAGGATGGCGAAGTCATGACCCGTCCTACTCTGCCTCTGATTGGTTAGTACTCGGTCCCTTCGTTGGTTGGGTTTAGGCATGAGGAAGGAGATTGGTTAGAGTTAGGGTAAGAATATCAGGGTTAGCCAATCAGAGGCAGAGTGGGGCAGGTCATGACTTCGCCATCCTGGGAAAAAAAAAAATTGCGTCCTGGAGCTGCTATCCTCTGTTGACCTCACTTCTCTCTAACTCCACACATCCAGATTTTATTACTTTTCTAACTTGTAGTTTTCAGCCCCAGCTGACTCATGTGACATCATCAGTGACATCATCAAAAGGCTTTATACTACTTTTTACACAGAGAACACCTGGAAACACACTGAGGTGGAAAATACCTGCAGTTACCCTTTAAAATATTGCAGAAAAAGTCTGATGGATAAATTATCTGTTGATCTCAGGTCAGCAGCAGTGTAATGTTGGAGATATGTTTCAGCTCATTTAGAAACATTTTAGAGTGCTGAAATGTTTATTTTTACACTGTAAAATGCAAGACTGCAACTATCAGTTATTTTCTCAATGAACTGATTAGTTGTTTGTTCCATAAAATGTCAGAAAATGGTGAAATATGTGGATCAATGTTTCCTAAAGTCCACAAATGTCTCATTTTATCCATAAACCCAAAGATATTCAGTTTACTGTCATAAAGACTAAAGAAACCAGAAAATATTCACATTGAAGAAGCTACAATCAGAGAATTTGGACTTTTTTTTCTTAAAAAAAAAAAAATTAAAAATCGGTTATGAAAATAGCTGTTGATTAATTTAATAGTTGGCAACTAATGGATTAATGATCGCAGCTGTAGTAAAATGTTCATTAAATATCTTTAAGAACAAATTGATGTTTTAAAATTCAGTCTGTGTGTGGTAGTTAATATGATTAGTTATTATTATTACTGTGACTGCTGCTGCTAGCTTCTCATGTTAGCATGTGTGCTAAAAACAAAGCAGCAGGCTGAGCAGCAGAGAGAGGAAGAGGAAGAGGAAGAGGAGGAGGCGGCGGTGCGTTCAGGATCACAGACTGACGGCGGATTCCTGACACTTGACTGAAAATCTGAAAAAGAACGTGTCGAGGACGAAGATTCGGAGACAGACTGTGAGCCTGTTAGCATGCAGTCTGTCAGTCAGCCTGCTGCTGCACCACCCGGTAACCACGACAACCGACTGTGTGTGTGTGTATGAATGGTGAGAGTCCAGTCGATGCCTTCACACACACACAAATGAGGTGAGGTGTCCTCCAGACTATGAAGTGTGTCCTTATCCTCCTCACTGCTGCTGCAGCACACACACACACACACACACACACACACACACACACACACACACACACACACACACACCTCAACACACGCACACACACCGTTGACATCAGGGGTCAAAGGTTAAAACATAAATATATGATGATGTAATTCTGTAGAGAGCCTGGCTTTGAAATACAATCAGTGATTTTCATTGCGGTTATCTCACACACACACACGCACGCACGCACGCACGCACGCACGCACACGCACACACACTGGTCTGTTGTTGTTAATCCAATTTGTTTATTTCCTGTTTAAACATAAAAGAAAAAATGTCTTTAACCACTATAAATCTGTTAGTAACACTCATTACACACACACACACACGCACACACACACTCACACACACACACACACAGATATATATTCTACGTGCGCACTCGTGGACGGTGTGATGCTGTCAGAATATTAACACAGACACGACGTGATCTTTACTTAACGCTGCTCTGTGGAGATTTTGACCTCTAGTTTCACTATAACGTCGTCCTGTGATGCAAACACAGTTATTATTCCGTCTATTTTTGTCATTTTTACTATGCAAAAACACTATATGGCCAGAAGTTTGTGGACACCCCCCCCCTCCCCCCCCCGCGGTGGATTAAGAGGTAGTTGGAGCATCTAACAAGCGTTCAGCTGCAGACAGACAGGCTGACAGGCTGAGTCCTCGGGGGGCGGCGGATGAACACGTCTGACTTTCATGCAGGTGAATTAAGTTTATGACTCGTCACAGACCTGAAATGAATGTTGGCTTTGTTCAAGTCACAGCGACACAGCAGTCAGAGCATCTTTATCTTCTGTTAATGTGACGACTGTTGGAGTGAAACAGAACACAGGAGGAATAATAATGAGAGGAATTTACATCTTCAAGTATTTCAACGTTCTAAAGGAAGAGAAATGAGAAGAATTCTGACATAAAAACAAAGATTTTCTTCCTTTAAAGAATATATTTGTATGCTGAGAGATGATTTAACACCACTGTTTAAGTTTTTAACCTGAGAGTTGAAGGGGAGACTGTGCATGTTTTTGTTTTTTACAGAGAACTTGAAGAGAAAAATAAGAAAACATGAGTCCTAATGAGACCGGGTGGAGTCACCACATCCTCCTGTCTATATCATACTGTGAGCGTACAGCCGTTTCCTGTCTGTAAGCGCTCTGATGCTCCTCACTCCTCTGTGTCCAGAGGTCATACAGATTAACGTTTCCTCCTCGGCTCTGTTCCCACGCTGGTTTACATCCACCTCGCTGTGGTTTATGCAATTTCTGCTCGTCGTTACGGTGACACGTGACCTCCCGACTCCTCATTAGAAACACCTGCTGCCCAAACATTTCTACACATATCTGCAAGTCTCTTCTTTTACATGTGCAAGACGTGTTTTTATACAATGCTCTGCACTAATACTAGCATATCTAAAAATCTAAAAAACAGTGTTTCTCCTGCACGTAAATGGTTGTCAGCATTCCTCCTGCAAATCTCATACACATGTTCTGGCTTTTTCCAGCTTTGAGTAACTACTTGACAGAGATTTTTTTTTAAATTCATTTCAGACATTATCAAAGAAACAGTTGCATTAAATCCTCTCACAGCTCTGTTCAGTATCTCTGTCTCGCTCTATTCCTCTCTGTCTGCATCTGAGTTAACACAGTATAACCTTTATAACCCTGCTGGCAAAGACGACTGATAACTGCTTATCTGGAAGGCTAAAAAAAAAAAATCCTCCCTCTCACTTTCACTGGATTACAGATATTCTTTACTTCCTTAAACTGGAGGCGAAGAATAGACTCGCTCTGAAGGGCTCATTTCCTGAAAGTGTGGCTCCCTTTTATATGATTATGTTAAAAGGTTTAACTTTCTACCTAACAAAGATTAGAGGATGTAACCTGCTGGTAGAGTCTGCTCCTTCTCTTCATACATAATGTGAGACGGATAATCCACAGCGTGCTACTGACTCTCTGCTCTTATTATTATATTTCCTTCTTCCCCTCATCTTTTTCTTGTTTCCCCTGTTGTTCCGTTTTATAATGAGCTCGTGACAGCGTACTGATTGTGACAACCGTCTTGTTGTTGTAAATATTCAGTGTAAAACTGAATAAATAAAAGTGAAACACCTGCTGCCCCGAGGCGTCGCCGCAGGCTCCACACATCCAGACGGAGACCTGCAGGACGGAGGTCAACTACATTACCCACGATCCCGCAGGGAGCTATGATAGGGTCAGTGATTGAACATGGGTACTTCCTGTTTACGTTGTGTGCCGCTGCTCCCCGAGGATCACGCTGAACCATAATATAGATAAGAAAAAAGGAGAAGAAGAAGAACAGGGAGCGTTTTTTTCCTGCAGCAGTGATGATATTGGATTTATTTTTTGGAAAGTTTTATGTGATTGGCTCTCAAAGTCCCGCCTGTTGATTTTGGCAAAATATTAAATACTGTTGACTGTTTTTACTGTTTATAAGGGACCTCATTATTTGTGTTTTGTGTGTGTAATTCAACTGAATTCATTAAATGGGTTATTTGCTATATTCCATCCTTATTATTACGTCCTTACATTAGACAATTAATCTCTAATGTTTGCTTGTGTGTTGATACTGTTTGAACATGTGAGCTGATAAAAACTCTCAGTGACGCTTCTTATCTTCGTTACCTGAAAATAAAACGCAGACTCTGCAGAAGGAATGCTAACGTTAACACGCTTCATAAATAATTGATGTCGTGCACTCAGCTGCTGTCTGTGAGATGCTTTTAAAAAGCTCATAAAGTTGCTGATTTTTATGGTAATGTTTGTTTTAATTGATGTATTTTATTCTTGTTTATTTATTATTTATGTGAATGAGGGGAGAGAGAGAGATCATGGAAACAATAAACAACAACGATAAACACAAATAAAATAATTACGCATGTGTTGAAAGTTACTTTATAAATAAATTTGACTCTGTTACCAATAATGATATATTATATATAAGTTCCTGTTCATTACTTGTGACTTTGGAAGGAATAAAGCATTTCCTCTTTATTTGTGATGGATTCATGTTGTCTAATCGTTTCAAGCTCCTCTAATATGATAAATGTGTCTCCTGGTTTCTGATTCTTTTTTTCAGTCTTCGGGAACATTTTTGTGAACGACACTGAACAAGTCGCCTTATATGGAGGTTTCAGGGACGTCGATGATGCTGATGATGATGAAACCTCAGGAACGTTCAGCTGCTCGTGACGTTCATCAGGCTCAAACTACAGATTCACAAAGAGTTTGTGACGTTTGTTCCTCTAAAAGTTCCATCAGAGAAAAGTCAGAGAGTAAATTCTAAGAAAACTGGTGAATGCAACAGTATTTTCTGTGGCTCTCAGCTCCGAGCTCACTGGTTCCTACTGAAGACGTAAATCTTTAAAGGGGACATGTTCTGTTTTTATTTCTGTTATTTATTTCCTGTTCTGATGTCAGAAACAAGGTCGAAGTTCTGAAACTTGAGGTGAACGCAAACATGACGTTTTTTTTCTATCTTGCTGACGAGCTGACGTCAACTCGTCGCGCACGCCTATAAACAGCTGTTCGTTCTTTGTTGCTAAGCTGGTTGCTAAGGTGGTTGCTAAGGTGTTTTCATGTGTTGTCCACTCTCATATTTCAGATGTGATTAAGCTCCAACATGTACGGATGGATTTGTTTGTTTACGTAGCCTCCGGAGCCGGAGGAAGCTTCCTGAAGCTGACCAATCAGAACAGAGTGGGCGGGTCATCAGGAGGCGGGGCCTTAAAGAGACAGGAGCTAAAACGGCCTGTTTCAGACAGAGGCTGAACTGAGGGGCTTAATAAAGGACCAGTAGAAGATAAATAAGGAGTTTTAAACTGGAAACCATGCAAAGATATTCCAGTAGAGCCCCAGAATATAAATATAGAGCTGGAAATGTGCAGAATATGTGTCCTTTAAAAACACTTTTAAAAACTTGCCGCTGTAGGTTTTAGCCAACATACTGAGAAAACCTTTAAAAAGGACAAATCACATCAGTAGCTTTAAGTAAAGAGTTTCTTCTTCTGCTGTTCTGCTCTGTGCTGCACATACAGTATCTGCCAGAGAGACACACACACAGGCAGGCTGTCAACAGAGAGCTAGTTGGGGTCAAAGGTCACATCTTGTGGTTTGTCAAAGCTCCAAACCACTTGACCCGCTTCCCGACCCTGGAGGCAGGCGGTCGATGCTGCGGTTGCCACGGCGATGCTTTTACCTTCACCTCCCTCCCCCTCCCCCCCGTCATGACGTGAACCAAGCAGATATTCACTAATTATTAAACACGCTATGAATAATGACACATGATCCAATTAGTGCAGAAATTATAATTAAACACACTCCCAGTATCACATCAGCGACTGGACACACTGCAATTACTGCATGTATTATTAATTACCGGGTGCAGTCTAATTAGTGGAGTGCATCCATATGTTAACCAGGCAGGTCTGTAATTGGATTTTTATTCTAATACAGAGCAGATCAGTAATTTCTGTCACTGTAAGTAATTTAACAGGTTACCACGGTAACACAGAGACCCATCATCACTGCTTTAGATCTTCCTGTCCGTTACCATCACTCTTCCAGGGTTTGTTTGTGTTTAACTTTAACTCTTTACTGATATAATCTTTAGTTCTCTTAACTCTCAGGAGTTAAATGAAGTGGATTTACTGTAGTGAGTTAAATGTTTTGTTTAATATTTCTTTAACTTGTACTTATATTTGGCTCATGGTGCAGAATATGTTAAGTATTGTTTATTTGTTTTATTGTTTTATTTATTATTAAAGGCAGAGTCAAAAGCTCAGACATAAATAAATGTCAAAAACTTGGGATACAGAACTATGATTATTTCTATATTATAAATTAATATTTTATTTAGTGTGTTTGTATATGTGTGTATATATGTGGAATGTTTGTTGTTTTTGTTTTGTTTTGTTTTTTCTGGGTGTGAGTATTGAATATGTGTTTTATGTTTGTGTATAATAATAATAATAAAAAAAGTGTTGTTTATTTGGACATCATGCACTGATAGAAGTGACCGTTATTTACCTGTTACAGGTGTGGAAGACTGAACCCCCCCCCCGCTGAGAGAGATACGAACCTGTCTGGAGAGACTGGAGGGCTTATTTAAAGGATATCTGACACATTTACAGTCTTTTTAGCATCAGATTCCCTCTTTGTGTTTCCTCGGACAGTGTTTCCCTGTTGAGCTGCAGGTGGAAGTATAGTAACAAAAAGAGGAACTTTGGCACTAAAAAGACTGTAACGTTGAAAGATATCTACTTGATTTGACTCATTTGGACACTGAAGCTTCATATTAGCTTCAAGATAAACTTTCCTTTAAAGGGAGGTTTTTTTTGTTTAGAGAGGGGAGAGCAGTAATGGATGAGAGAAGTGTTTTTTATTTAATTTTTTTTTTTTTTGTTTAACTGACTGAATAAATCACCTTTTTTAGTCATTTCAGTGAGTCTCTGAGTCTGTTTCTTATCACGTTTTGTTGACACTCTGGCTAAGCTTCCTCACACAGTTTCACAACTGCTTCCAGTAAAGAACTTGAAAGGGCTTCTTCATTGGAAGTGTTTTTAACACACATAATGAGGGCAGAGAGATGGTTTCATTTTAATATTAATTTAATGTTCTCATTTGAGCATTTCCTCCTCACTAAACTGAACTTTATTGATTTAAATATTAGTTTTTTTTACTGGAAATTCTCTGCATCTGCTCTTCCTTGAATTTCTGCAGGCGGATTTTTCCAGAAAAGGTAAACAGAGGTTAGTGTGTGTGTGTGTGTGTGTGTGTGTGTGTGTGTGTGTGTGTGTAGACCTGCTGGTTGCCTTCAGGCTCACTGAGTGGACGTTACACTGAGCGTTCTGTTCTCACACACACAGCTCAAGTATCACTTCTCTTTAAACAAGGCCAGCAGTGTGTCTGCTGCCTCGCCTGCTGCTGACAGAGTGTGTGTGTGTGTGTGTGTGTGTGTGTGTGTGTGTGTGTCTAACTGCTCGCGTCATTCAAACAGTTCAACGGTCTGTTTGTAACATCCGCGTGGAAATGACATTAAAACAACTGACTGTTTTGGTCGTTCCACAGTAATATCAAACGTCTGATAAGGATCAGGACGAGCTCGGCTCGGCTGTGATCAGATATCGACCCTCTGACATCACCTCGCCCGACTCGGCTTCTACTGTTTCCTGTCAGTTTTTCAACGATCTCTTGATGATTTTTGAACAAAGCAACTAAGTGGAAACAGTATCACTATCACATAAGGATGCAACTAACAATTATTTTCATCATCAGTTAATCTGTCGATTATTTTCTTGATTAATCGATTAGTCGTTTGGCCGATAAAATGTCAGAAAACAGTGAAAAATGTGGATCAATGTTTCCCAAAGACGACGTCCTCTAATGTTACTGTCATAGAGACTGAAGAAACCAGAAAATATTCACATTTAAGAAGCTGGAATCAGAGAATATGGACTTTTTTTTCTTAAAAAAATGATTCAAGACGATTAATAGATTGTAAAACTAGTTGGCGATTAATTTAATAACTGGCAACTAATCAATTAATTGACTAAATGTTACATCTCTAATATCACAAAACTATTTCTACTAATTTCTGAAAATCCAATCAGAACGTCCAGATCTGTTGGTTTGATCATGTGACTCCAGAACGACTCATAGCAGCGTTTTCTAATCCGGCGTCTCTATCAGCAGTGATCAGCAGGATGACATCATCAACCTTTAAACACGTCACTGTTAATCAATACTGATGATTGATGATGTGGCAGCGCTGTGGTTCAGGTCTGGCTGGGTTTAAAGATGACGGTTTGTGTTAAAATGATCACTTTGTTAAGGTCAGAGAAACATGTGGCCACCTTCGTCGTCATGGCTACAATAATAACCACGGGGGTTAAAGGTCAGGGGACGGTGGTAGTTAAACTACATTTACAGCTCAGACAGGTGACGCTGGTTTGCAGTGTTTCCACTCCAGAATTTATGAACAAATTGAAGATGTGAATAAAAACAGGTGGTTGGAAACATCACAGGCGTGCGCTGCAAACATCAGCATGAGGGAAAGCAGATGTTCGCCAGTCGTGCTTGTTAGTAAAGTATCAGGTTTATATTAATCCTGGAATTCCTTCATGTTGGACATTAAAATTTCTGCCTTGTTGCATCTTTGTTGACTATAAAGAGCCGAAGTCAAGCTGTAACTTCCAGGTTCTGTTCCAGAAGTAAGAAAACCTCGTTAAAGACTCTAATTAACACGTGTAACTCTGCTAATCTGTATAAATCCAGCCTCGGATCAGAACCTCTCAACAGTATGAACAGTATCATCGTTTCCAATAAATCCGAGAGGTTTGCAGGCTGAACGTCACGGCTGGACAGAGGAGAGGAGTCCATGAGTGAGAGAAGGAGGGCGGCGGCGGCGGCGGCGGCGAGTTGAGACACGTCTGTAATAACAGCAGGACAGATAGAAGAAGTCTTTACGGCTCAGATTACAGCTGCAAACAGCAGCAACAACGATGTAGGAGGAAGATTCAGAGAGGATTATGGATGTGGACGAAACCAAGTTACACTGCTGTGCTTGTAGTTCTTTTAATGGGATTTGTAGTTTGTTAAAATCACAAAGGTTTAAATGTCTGACAGCAGCAGCGGCTCTGAGAATGTCTAAAAGACTGAAAGAAACACTGAATGACTGATTGTGTTGAGTTACAGAAGCTGGACAGGAAGTGATGTCATGACCTCTCTGTTGTTGGTTTAAGATAACGTTGGCAGATACATTGATGTGTTATGAAGACTTATTTTGTGTCCCCTGGTTAATGTTATGATGTTATTTAATCATGTTTGAAGGATCATATAAGTGTCAAATATTATTTTATGTATTATTTTTATTCATTTTTACATATTTCTTATATTTTATTTGCTTGATATGTTTATTTATTTGTATCACACTTCATAGAGCAGCTGTAACTCAAGCTGCTGTATATATATGTATATATATATATATAAAAACATTAAAAATATGAAATAAAAACAATTAAATTACATTAAAAATAACAAAACACATTAAAAATGAGACATTAATGTGCACAAAATGCAATAAACACACATCAGTAGGTTTCGAGGTGAAAGAGTTAAAAAACTGGCCTTTAATCTGAACGTCTGAATGTTCAAATGAAAAAGTATTATGAGCTTGATGTAGTTAAAGTATTGCAGTAAAAGTACATAAGTATTATGAGCTTGATGTAGTTAAAGTATTGCAGTAAAAGTACATAAGTATTATGAGCTTGATGTAGTTAAAGTATTGCAGTAAAAGTACATAAGTATTATGAGCTTGATGTAGTTAAAGTATTGCAGTAAAAGTACACAAGTATTATGAGCTTGATGTAGTTCAAGTATTGCAGTAAAAGTACATAAGTATTATGAGCTTGATGTAGTTAAAGTATTGCAGTAAAAGTACATAAGTATTATGAGCTTGATGTAGTTAAAGTATTGCAGTAAAAGTACATAAGTATTATGAGCTTGATGTAGTTCAAGTATTGCAGTAAAAGTACATAAGTATTATGAGCTTGATGTAGTTAAAGTATTGCAGTAAAAGTACATAAGTATTATGAGCTTGATGTAGTTAAAGTATTGCAGTAAAAGTACATAAGTATTATGAGCTTGATGTAGTTAAAGTATTGCAGTAAAAGTACATAAGTATTATGAGCTTGATGTAGTTAAAGTATTGCAGTAAAAGTACATAAGTATTATGAGCTTGATGTAGTTAAAGTATTGCAGTAAAAGTACACAAGTATTATGAGCTTGATGTAGTTAAAGTATTGCAGTAAAAGTACATAAGTATTATGAGCTTGATGTAGTTAAAGTATTGCAGTAAAAGTACATAAGTATTATGAGCTTGATGTAGTTAAAGTATTGCAGTAAAAGTACACAAGTATTATGAGCTTGATGTAGTTAAAGTATTGCAGTAAAAGTACATAAGTATTATGAGCTTGATGTAGTTAAAGTATTGCAGTAAAAGTACATAAGTATTATGAGCTTGATGTAGTTAAAGTATTGCAGTAAAAGTAGTGGTTTGGTCCCTCTGACTGATATATTATTATATATGACATCATTAGATTATTAATAGTGAAGCATCAGTGTTAGAGCAGCATTATGGAAAAATGAAGAAAATGAGACATTAATGTGCACAAAATGCAATAAAAACACATCGGTAGGTGTCGGGGTGGAAGTTAGGTGGCCTTCAGTGTAAAAATGATGTTTTGCACATTTCAATCTGAACGCTGAATGTCTGAATGTTCATGATGTTCAATAAAGAAGAAACTAAAAGATCAACTCTGCAGATATAACAGATATAACAGATATAACAGATATAACAGATTTAACAGATTTAACACCAGAGACATTTTCTTAAATGAGCTCCACATTCAGATGGAAACACAACCTGTGTTTCTGCTTTTCAGTCTAATAGGATCAGTCTGGACTTTTTCAATCTTCCTGCCCTGAGAGTAAAAAACATTTGTACTGACTGCACACACACACACACACACACACACACACACACACACTCATGGACATAACACAGTGCATTCCTCAGGCTCTAACTTTAACCTACTTCTAATATTAACTCTATTGTTTAAACACAGTCACAACTTTAAAGAAGTTAAAGAACATAACAAAGCTACAACTGGTCCTCACACACATAGAAAAGCACTTTCACACAGTTCCCATCAGACGAACTGGAAGCTTTCCCGACTCTTTCTGTGTGTGTGTGTGTGTGTGTGTGTATGTGGGTTGGGGGGGATGGAGGGGGGGGAGGGGGGGGTCCGGTAGAGGTGGAAACGGGAGCTTTTGTTACCGTGGGAACAGACGCTTGACGGACAGGGCACTCGACTGTTGACGTGGTAACCAGAGATTCTTATCTGTGTCAGCCAATCAGATTCTTCCCAGGGGGGGTCTGTGGTACTTCACTGCAGAGCGCCCACAGATGCATTAAAGGGGAATTCCGCTGAATTTTCCACCTCAGCGTGTTTCCAGTTGCTGTTCTCTGTGCTGCAGTATAAATCCTATCGATGATGTCACTGATGATGTCACACAGCATCAGTTGGGGCTGGTCGTATTAGTTGCAGTACTTGTAGTTTTTGGATAAAATGAAGAAAATGAATCTGCATTTTTTTTATTCATTAATGGAATTATTGTTTTAGTTTTCTTTTTTTTTTTAAAGCAAAAATACAAAATATGCTGATTCCATCTTCTAAAATGTGAGAATTTGGTGCTTTTCTTCCTACTTTTCATCTTCATAAATGATAATAAACTTGATATCTGTGGATTTTGGACGGTTGGTCGGACAGAAAAACACATCTGACATCTTCATTTTGACGTCATCTTGGGCTGTAGGAAGTTATAACGCCCATTTTTCAACATTTTCTGACGATTAAATGAGAATATAATCAGCGGATTAATCGACAAAAAGAAAATATAAAATATTAGTTGTAGCTCTAAAATTAATGAACAAGTTTTATAATCAATAACTGAAGTCATTTATCAAGGAAAAAAGCAAATCATTGTCTAGTTCCAGTTTCTTCACTGTGAGGATTTTCTGCTCACAGTAAACTGAATATTTTTGGGTTTTTGATTGATTATTAGAACAAAACAACATTTTAAGACGTTATTTGGGTCTCTGGGACATATTTTATAGACTAAACAATCAATCTAAAAACATTAAATAGATTCATTAATGGTGAAGATAATCATTAGATACAGAGTGAAAGGGCTGATTCTCTATATAATAGTTTCTGTGACATTATAAAAGGTCTTAAAATTCAAGTTTTTTTTCAATTCAAGAAAAAACGGATCAGAAAAGACAAAGAGATCCGTCTCTACGGGAGTTTAAAATATACACAAAACCTGAAACTGAAACAGGTAGAACATAAATAAGATCAACATATAGAGTTAAAACGTGCAGCGTGAAGCAGTGAAACACACAGGCAGGATAAGGTGTTGCGGTTAATTGGTTGGTATTTCGGTTTCCCTCCAGATGTGGCCCCTCGCTCTCTAAATGCCCTCTTTGTGTCAGAGACGGCTCAAGTCTTTTTTCCACAAACCCTCTCATTCACAAGCTGCTACCTGACTCCGCTCACCTCCACCTCCCAGACGAGAGGAGGAGGAGGGAGGAGAGGGAGGGAGGGACGGCGTCTGGGGCCTCAGTATCCTGTAACCACACCGCCGCTGCAGACTGGGACCAGATCCAGATGGATTAAAGCTCTCGCCATCGCAAAGTGTCTCCAATCGTTTCTATCAATTTTTCCGATTTGCAAAAGAGTTTCCTGACGTTCACCATCATCTCTCATTGTCACATTTTCCAGTTTTGCCTTATTATTCCATCATGTTGTCATTAATAAGTGTTTCCACTTGTCATCACCACCTCACAAAGACCTAAATTTGACCCCAAATGTTTCTATTTGCCCCAAATAGACGACAAAAGAATAAATTAGAGCTCAGTTTTCATGTGTAATAATAATAATAATACAATGCAGCTCAAAGTGCTTTACACCAATATGTAAAAAAGTAAATAAATTAATGAATATATAAAAACAAATAAAGTAAAGCAGGGCATAATAGGAATAAAAGTTCAAATAAGATTAAAGGAAACAAGCGTCAGGGGTACAGTCGACTTAAAAAACAAGAATAAAAAGTTGTTTCTTGGTGAATATTTATGTACAAGTTGTTCATAATAAGAAGCAGCTGACTCTCTGTATTTCTTTATCTTAACTGTTGGTACATTTAGTGCTGTAGTGTTTGAAATTGATTGTAAAAGCGACAGGAAGCCAGTGTAAAGATGTGCTCTCTGGTACTTGTTTTTGTTACGAATCTTTCAGCTGCATTTTGTACAAGTTGAAATCTGTTAACGAGAAAGTGAATCCATTTCTTTGCATCATGTAGAGAAAGATCAATCTGACTTTTACAATATTTCTCAGGTGGGAAATTGCTGCAAAGCTTTAAATCCTTGTCTGTGGTGACAGCCAGGCTTTTTGTCAGCTTTTAATTTTTAATATAATAAAAAAAAGCAGCGGACCAAGTATTGAACCCTGTGGAACACCACATGAAACGAGCTCACTCATTGTTTATAAAGACTGTCTCCCTATTAAACCAGTATGGAACCAGTTGAGGGCCTTTCCAGAGATACATCCTTGTTTCTGTGTCTGCTGTTTTGGCAGCTTTTTGACAAGTTTTTTTTTAAACTAGCCAGCTCCAACAGGAAACACCTGTATGTGGATGTTAGCGTCATGTCTTTTTCAAGCCCACACACAAGGAAGACGGTGAAAGTGCAAAGGAAACAGGCTAGATAGCTGATAAAGTGTGCCAAAAAAACAGAGGCTTATTTTATGCCACCAGCCATCTCATATTAAATGTAACTAATGGAAAAAACAGAAGAAGAAGAAAAACAAGTTTCTTCCTCCTGATCAGAACATTTTTAACTCATCGCTGCTCTTTGTCCTGCAACGGCTGCCAAAAAGCTCTTTGTCTGAATGAATTACCTCTGAATGACAAGAAAACATCACTTTAACAGACAGATGAAGCCAAATATGTTTTGTGTTCCATGTCTGAAAAGGGCTACGGAGAATTTCTTTCCTAACAGATAATTATAGGAGCTGTAAAATATGACTGTATATGACTGTGAAGCTTTATGCATCTCCGAGGGAAGCTCTTTCCTTGCAGCAAAGAACATGTAAATATTCATTACAAGTTTATAAAGATAAAATCCTCATGATGTGACATTAAGATGCAGTTTTCATAATGTATTTCTGTGTCTGGTCATTCAGACAATAATGTCTCTAATCATAACATACCTCCCTCATTACATTCACATTAAACTCAATTAAACCAGATTGTTTTCGGGGCGGGTGGGGGTGGGGGAGGGGTGGGGGGGGGGGGGGGGTGGGGGGGTGGGGGGTGACTATGAGTCGACATGTCTCTCTGTGTGCTAATCATGATTACGCTGCTGGCAGCGAGCTGATTTTATCTTCTTCCTCATCAGATGATTCACTGGACAAAATAAACAAAGTCACAGATAATCAGCCGTCATCATCAAACATCCAGCAGCGTCCAGTTTAAACATTTTACTGGGACACAGAGCTGACCTGAAGAGACCAGATCAGTGAAGATTTATTGATCCCTGAAGAGAAGCTGGCTGACTGACAACAGCAGAGTCTAATCATCTCTTCAGTCGACCTTTACTTTAATTTACATTTTTAGTCATTTAGTTTTTTGTCTTCATGTTTTTTTTTTAACCTTTTTAACGTCAGTGCTGTCATAGATTCACATGAGTTGAGAACTGTTAATGGGAGAGAAAAAGTTGGGTTTCTGCATCCTTAAAGTCTTCTACTGCTGTGATTTTTGTTTTTTTGTTGTTTTTTTTTTTTTTGATGTGATCATATTTTTAAAAACCAACAAAGAAGAAGCTTTTCCTTCATTCTACAGATACAAAGAGAGCGTTTTAGGTTGTTTGACCCAGTGGCAGTTTAGTAAGGCTGCGTTTCCTTCGAGGTTTCAGCTCTGTGGTCTATAAATAGAGAAAATGCAGCTCATAATATGACCCTCACATGCCAGAGCAGAAGACATTTGTCCCACACTCACTCACACACACACACACACATTTCTCATGATCCCCATCAGCACCAGCAGCTCCTGCAGAGGTGACATCATTAAGTAATAATAACTGCTGCTCCGCCCCTTTGGCCCTGCTGCCATAGAAACAAACGCAAGGAGGGGGGAGGGAAGAGGAGAGAGAGAGAGAGAGAGAGGGACTGAGCTGATGAAGAGAACTGAAGGTGCATTCAGGGTCAGTGGAAAAGCTCAGAAATATGCCCGACTATGACGTCTTCTGCCACACTGACAGTAAACACAGACAGCGAAACACTGGAGAAGTTTTTAGATGCTGACTGGGTTTGTTGGCGTCAGTAAACGTCTGTAAACAGCAGGATTTAAAATTTCACAACAAGTTCAGTTTATTCCAATGAAACCGCTGTAATCAGTAGATTCACTCGCCAAGGTTAAATCAGCGGGGACGTTTCTGTCGAGTTCAGCTTCGGTGAAAATGAGGAGTTTCAGTAGAACACCGGCATGTTTACAGTGATGTTAATTAATGTGCGTTGTCCCTGTCAAAAATAACTAAAGAAATAAATAAAAGAAATAAACTCCGACCTGCAGATTCAACCAATAAAAAGCCGTCCTGACAGCAGACGCAGAGCCAGAGAGTCCAAAACCAAGCAGCGACCTCTGGGGCTGTAAAATGAAGCCAAGGCAGAAGTCCAAAAACTTTACAGCAGAAATAAACATGTTTACAGCCTGGTACAAACAACGGTTTTGGTCTCTGTAGCTAATTTCCTCTTTCGTGACAACTGTACGGGGGGTGAATGTTTTTATTACTCACCTGTTTAAATGTTATTAAGTCGTAAAGTTCTGCATAATGAAGGACATGGCTGCTTTGAGTGACAGGTCCGCCAGCCGCTAGGTGGCTTGTTTCAGCCGTTCGGCCCGCCTCTTTGCCCATTTTTGATTGGCTGGGAGTTAGGCAGCGTCATGCACTGCCAAGATGGCGACGGCCGGAGCGGCTCGCTTTGAGCTTCAAAACCGCTCTTCAGAAACCAACGAGTGACGTCACGGTAACTACGTCCATATTTTTATACAGTCTATGTCCAAAACAGAGGAAGCTATTGTAGCTTATTAGCTGAACATGTTTTATTGAACTTCCTGTTGGAGTAAAAACTGTTCCACAACAGACATGTTTACACACGAGGCCATGATACTACATATAAGTACAATTAAGTGGAAAATCAATACTACTATTGATATTGATCATCTAAATGATGATTTCTATTAATGTGCCATCCGTCTCTGGATATTTGTGTTTGCTAACATTTGTCTTTTCTGACATTAAGTGTTTTGTGTGTCTGTTTTTGTTAGTTTTCCCTCATTAGTACCAATAAAACTAAAAACAAAAAGATGATGTGATGATGTATAACGGTGAAGAAAATGTCAGAGGGAAGTAAACACAACAGCAGAGAGAAAACAGAGAGGAACTCCAGGAGCTAATACGACTAACTAGCAAATTAGCAAGTTAGAGATTTTCCAGCAATTCAAACACAACAAAATGACAGCAGAAGAAAAATCCTGATCAGTGAAGGAAAAGTGGAGAATATTGTGATCAAAATTGTGCCTTTAAAGTCATTTTTATTCAATTAAAATGAAACGTTTTTATTCAGTTATTATGAAACCATAATAACTCCAGTAGATCCGTGTCAGCTGCTCTTATAGAAGGTTTACTGAGTGCAACCTGCTGCTGTTGTACGGTAAGTGTTGTTATCATCAACATGGTAACAGCCTCCATTTTGACTCTGTTCACACACACACACACACACACACACACACACACACACACACACACACACACACTGAGGGTATAATGTTACTCAGTCTGTTCAACATGTGTCCTTGCAGCTGTGTGTGTGTGTGTGTGTGTGTTCATGGACGGATGCCAACAACGGTACAGTTCAGCTCACATGACTGAGCAGCTCTACACTGACACTGATACACACACACACACACACACACACACATTGGTCACTTTTAGGGACATTACATAGATTTATATTAATTTCCTGGAGACTTACCCTAACCATAACCTTAACCACTGACCCAAAAAATCATCTTTTTCCCAGTTGGGGACACAGCTTTCATCCCCATTTAACTGGTCTGTAGTCTGAAATTTGACCATGAAAGTAGTAGAAAGACACACACACACACACACGCACACTTAGGTCGGTGTGCGTCGGCATTATCATGCAGCCAAACATGAACCACCTGGTTGATTTCAGTTTCATGTTTAGCAGGAGGATCTTATCAACAACAGCTTCGACCTGTTAGTCTGTTTTCCATGATGTCATATTAATATGGCCAAAAGTTTGTGGACGTAGCATTTTGATCTGTTTGTCCCGTTTTAAGATCTTTAGTTACAATCTTAGTGCAACAGCATACAAAGACATTTTAGATTATTTGTTCCACAGCACACAGAACAACCTGTCATCCACCAACACTAATAGTTTGTAGTTTTAAGGTAAATTCATGGCTGCCACATCCATGTGACTGCAAGAGTCCACATTTCATCATGTGAAGAAGCCTGACTATTGAATGAGTAAAAACTGATTTATTCAGTCCAGTGAACCAAAAAACAAACAAAAAGGTGTCTCAAAAAATGAAATGAACACAAACAAAATCAAAGTTAACTAGCTTAACTCAGGATAAAGCAAACTAAGGCGTGATCATGTGCACACAGCTACATCTCTCCCCTTACATAGTTCCTCCGATCTATCAGGCAGAGCCATATTTATTGCAGGAGTGTCCTTTCCCTTATACCACCTGTCATATGACAGTGCTACATCCACAACATTAAACCTCAACCTGAGCCAAAACAAGTACAAATCATATCAATACTAAACCAAACATTTAATGAAATAACATAAATGCACCCTATACTTGGTCTAACCCAGTAACATCACTGATGACCAGTGTATAAATACAGGAAGTAGTTGGGTGCCTCCTCCTTTTGTTTGTGGAGCACATGGTGGGTAAATAACAAAGAAAATGATTAACTTATGAAATGCAGAACTTAACCAATAAACAATAACTAAACTTAACAATACTTGTCAGTGTTTTACTTTAACCAGAAATGTTGCTGGTATGTGAACTGTAACCAAACATAATACAAACCACAAACAAACCCGGGATAGTATGTGTCTGCAAGTTACAGATTGATCATGGACATACGGCTAAACAAACAATTAACAAGCATGGTTAAATTTATAAGCTATTATATGGCATTGATGGTGAAAATAGTGACAAATGGTGTGTTCTCACCCACTTTGTCACACAACAACTGATTTCATTAAGACAGTTTAACAGAGCAGCTGTAGGAAGATATATCGGTGTGTCGTCTGCATAAAGTGATATCGCTGTGCTGTTTTCTATGCATTCATCTGCTAAAGGAGGAAAGTTTCTCAAAGCTAACTTTAAATGTACCTGCAGGATTTATGACATCACACTAGTTAGGAGCCAATCATGGTCCAGTATGCAACTGACACCAGTGTGATGTGGAAACTTGAAGCCTCCAGAGCACAAACACCAGGAGGATGAACTTTACAGTGAAGGAGGAGGCGTCTGGTGTCCAGCAGGAAAACTTTAGAAGTCAACGATATTTACAGATTCACAGCTTCTGGATCTTTACACGGAGGATAACAAGGAGATGATGGTTTTAAGCATTTTTAACTGATAATTGAATCATTCAAAGAGTATTTTAAACGCTGTTCAACATGTCTGGAGGGGATCTTTGTTCAACCCGCTGCAACAAACAAAGAAGCTCTTCTTCCTGCTGTTGTGAGCTTTATGAATCATCAAACACACAGAGATGAGAGGAAGAAGAAGAGAGACTGGATGGAAATAACAGAAAGAAAGAAGACAAACTGTCCAGCAGTCAAATACACACGAATGAGGCAAAAATGTGTTTCACTTTCTGTCTGAACATAGAATGTAAAGTAAAAGTTCCCGACAACAAACTGAACAACAGAGACAACCAACAGAAAATAAAAACTGAAATCCAACTGGAAAACATATCCTTCATCTCCAAACTGGATCATAAATTGATGATAATAATAATCAAAGTCGACTGAAGTCACAGAGACGCGTTTCTGTTTTAACCACAGAGTTTCTCTACTGATGATGATTAATAATCTGCATTAAAACATCTGACAACATCGTCTGGATGATAGATTCAATCCTGCAGAATCAACACACACACACACACACACACACACACACACACATATATACACACACACACACACACATATACACACACATATACACGCACACATACACACACACACACACACACACACACACACACACACATATATACACACACACACAGACACACACACACACTGTACGCTGTAGTGTGGCAGATGGTCGCCTGAGAGGAAACAGCGATACCTGAAACTCACAGAGAGACAAAGAGAGAGATTTAAACAAGTAATCTAATGAAAGTGAATTTCACACACACACACACACACACACACACACACACACACACACACACACACTCGTTGTCCATTTGCTTGGACCGTCCCATTACTCATCTCTGGTAAATGAGTGGGCAGGGCTGAACACACACTCTGGTTCTGGTGGACAGATGGTTCTCTCTGTGTGAGGAAGCTGATCTGATTCAGTACAGAGACTTCCCGTCACCTCCTGCTCCTCCTCCTCCTCCTCTTCATCTTCCTCTTTTCATCTCTAAATATTCAGCCAGTTTGTGTTTTACGTTCTCATCTTGTTTCTGTTTCCTCGTTTTATTGTTGAGTTTTGGTTTTCTACTCATCTAACTAACGTCGTTGTCGTTTTCTTGTCTTGTTTTCATATTTATCAGAGAGGAGACAGTGTATGATGTAATAACACGCTGATGGAAAACCGCCTTCCACAAGCAGCTGAAACGCGTCCGTTCAGCCGTCAGTTGAGTCGTGTTCAGTCTGATTTGAGTTTTGTCAGTCGGCTCAGATTCAGTCGTCTGTTTTGTAGGGCTGTAGTCAACCAAAGAAAATCTTGGTCGACTGAAATCGAACATAATCTTTAACTAATCGATTAGTCTGTTTAGCATCTTCAGGCTAGGCTAACCCATTGTTGCTAACTTTGGAGCTAACCCCCTTTACTTTTCCAGTATTTGGAGAAACATCAGATGTGACTTTTTTAGCATTTATTAACTGACACACTGTAGTCTGAACTGTACATTTACTGCCAGACTGACAACTTACCGCTAACCTTTTGCCTCTGCTCCGCTCGCATCCACCGTCACTTTCCCGCCGCTCTTTCCCGCTCGCTACGCAAACATACTAAGCACTGCCCTATTCCTAAACGGAGTTACGCTACCGTTATTTTTGGCAATAAAAAACATCTTTTGGCCTGGCGGGGGTTCGTCAATAATATTACAGGAGAGACGCTGATTCAGTAAACGTTCAGTAAACGTTGAGTACAGTTAGACCCAGCAGGTAATTTGTTAGTCTGTCCCCCCCGCCGCAGGAAATAATGGATTAATCCTGGAAAGCTGTTGATGTAGCACTTTTCTCCTTATGAAAATAACACGGAGATTATTCGACCAATGAGAATTTAGTCGGACGAGAGCATATCGACCAACTAATTGACCAGCAGACTGCAGCCCTACTGTTCTGAGATGTTTCAGTGTTTCTGTTTCCATCGATGCTCTGGCGGTCACTAGTTTTTAATTTATTCATTTTAGCCCTACGGATGCTGTCATATGTGACGTTTTGGACTTTTGGAATAGAATAAAACAAGCAATTTGAATACGTTACCTCAAGCTGTTTAAAATTAAAACATTTAAAGACAAAACGATTAATCGTTAATTAAAATAATCGTTAGTTTGCAGCCCTGCAGCTAATGTCACAGTAAATGACAAACACTAGTTTAGTTTCTGTTGGTGTTAATCAGCTCTGTGAGCATCAGCGCTCCAACTGGCAGGAAAACAAAGACTGAGTGTCCTCAAAAAGAAAAGCGAGAACACGAGGTCAAAGGTCATGTCCAAAAACATAAAATCACACACACACACAGTCACATGCTGAAGGCAGTGGGTCACATGTTGTCCTCCTGATACACACACACACACACACACACACACACACACACACACAGCTTACTCAACATATCACAATGTCAGCACTTTGCCTCAGACCAAACACTCATCAGCACTGTTACTACAGAGCGAGAGAGAGAGAGAGAGAGTGTGTAATATATGTGTGTGTGTGTGTGTGTGTGTGTGTGTTTGACTGAGAGCTAATCTGTAGTTCAGGGTCCTCTACACTGTATATATGTTAAATACAACACACTGTTAAAGATTAAACCAGTAGTTCCAACCTTTTTGGCTTGTTGCCTTACAAAATAACAGAGTGTAGTTTTGGCTCCTTGTTACACCTCAGATGTCTATGAGTTGTTAACAGCTTCACCAAAACAGCGATTTCCACTCTAAACCTCTCACATGGTTTCATTCAAATAACCGTTTAACGCCGAAGGAGGTAAAATCATCCAGTGTGTCACAAAAACAAAGTCCAGAAACTGAAAACAGATTTGTGTATCAGAACTTTGTTTTTTCTTCTTTCCTCTCCCATTAATCATCTCACCACCCCTCAGATTTATCTGCTGACCCTTTGGAGGGGCCCCGACCCCTAGGTTGGGAACCACTGGACTAAACTAGCTAACTGTATATAAAGTAGTGTAAACTAGCTCCACCTCCAGCAGCTACAACAGTAACATGCTGCTCTAACACTGCTTGTATTATGATACATGACATCATGAGGTTATTAATACTGAAGCATCAGTGTTAGAGCAGCATGTTGTTGTAGCTGCTGAGCTGCTGGTTTGAACTTTGGGAAAAGTCATAAAATGTCAGGCTAAAAGAAGAACGTTCAGGGTGTTTTCACTGCTGTCAAATGTAAAAATGAGTCATATCTGACCTGAACGGTATGAAAAGGTTGTTGTGTCCTTTAGTTCTGAGAGAGGAGCGACTAGAAAGGTCCTGCATGAAGATCTGAGACTGTTCGATATGTTAATGTGTCTTTTATATAACCTGCTTCTTAAAAACATCGCTTTTATGATCAATTTTGTCCAGTGTTTACAGCTCTAGAGACGTCAGCCTGTTAACGGATGATGTTAGCATTTAGCTCTGAGTCTCCAGTATTTCTCTGGTCAGACAAAGCCTGAATAAATCTGAGTGGAGCTATAAGTCAGAGACTTCATCCTTATTTCCTTGAAAAAAGTCTGATCATAACATTATCAGGATGTTGTCAGTAGGGCAGCAATTAATGAATATTTTCTTTATTTATAGTTTAGTCTATAAAATGTCAGATAATAAAAAAAATGACGCTTTCAAATGTCTTGTTTTGTCTGATAAACAGTCCAAAAACCAAAATATATTCAGTTTATAATGATATAAAATGGAAAAAAGCAGCAAATCTTTGTATTTGAGAAACTGGAACTAGCAAATATTTGGCATATTTGCTTAAAAAATGAGTAAAATGATTGATTTATTATCGACTGATTGAATAATCGACTAATCGTTGCAGCTGGTTGTAGACAAACCAAACCAAATCAAATTATATTCAGTCTGTTCATTCTAACTAAACGTACAGTTCTGCATCATGTCTCAGTTACGCGTCAGATGAATATTAAATCATTATAAGACACATCGGGTGTTTTGTGTTCGGTGGTTTCATCTCCAGCTCGGTCGGTTCAGCAGGTTTCACTCTGCAGCAGAACGACAACAGAAGACGACTTGAACTGTGAACGAGTCCTTCAGATGAGTTTTCTCTGCCTGTTGTATGTCTGAGTGCAACGCGACCTCCCAGCACTCACATCAAATATTCATCAGCTGCTTTCACAACGTCTTGGACTCTCCAGGAAACACACAGAACCTGAGGACAGACTGTGTGTGTGTGTGTGTGTGTGTGTTTGTGTGTGTGTGTGTGTGTGTGTGTGTTTGCCACAACAACAGTATGTATGATCTCATTACTTTACTGTTAAACTGAATATTATCTGACTGTAACTCATTATGTCGGATTACACAATCGTGCAGCATTTATGAGCGATGCTAACAATTAAACTTTATTAATATGGAACAAAACTGTATCTAACAAGTTTCCTCTGAAGGCTCATTAAATCTAAAGGTTGATCCTCTGGAGAACAATAACATGATCAGAAAATATTATAATAAACTCTAATTACTGAGATATTTCACTGTGACCCGATCGATCGACACACAGGAAAGTCAATACTGGAAAGTTTTCTAAAACCTCAGAATATGTTTTTTAATATTCTGTCTTTCTACAAAATAATATTAACATGTTTTATTTATAAGGCGCCTTAGATAACAGTTTCACAAAATGCTTTAAATATGAAAAATACAATTGATTTAACACATGATGTTCATTTTCTCCAAGTATCGACTCATAATTAGTCTCTAAACCAAATTTCTGAACATACGAGCAGTTTCATATAATAATCTCCATCCACGCTAACACACCTGAAAACGCATCACATGACCACGGAAACAGGTTGTCTACTCCGCGGTTGGTTGCTTAGTTGCAGAAAACACTGCGGAGGAAGAACGGTGACAGCAAAAAGTAAGGCTGATGTAATTTGTTCTCTTCCAGAAAAGGGTCACGTGATAGGGGCGTGACGAATCAGGGGAGGGCACGTTGTGACTGATGAGAGCCAATCAGGAAGCGAACGTGGGTGTCTGCGTCATCGTATCCAAAAGTCTACAACCCCAGAGTCATCAGACTAAAAGTCTCCGTTTTAGGGGTTTGAAAACGCCGCAGTCATGTGGTCAATAACATAAGAAAAGTTATAACGTTTTAAAATGAAAACATATCGGTGTGGATGCAGCAGCCTCAGAGGTCGTTTTGGAAACGTTTTTGGGTGAGAACCAGGTCCAGACTAAGCCGGCTACCTTCATAAACACATCTTCTTCTTTCTGTTTTGTTCATTTTTGTGTGTAAATGTGAAAACGTCTGCTCGGTGTTGTAGTGTGAACGAGGGAAACGGAGCTTTGTAGAAACGCTGACAGAACAGATGGTGGCAGCAGCGCGGCGTCTGATTGGAGGAGGAAGAAGAAGAAACACAACAACAACAACAACAACAACAACAACAACAACAACAACATTATCTACCACCTTTCTTTGCTCAGATTGTTGGAATCTGCTGCAATAAACCAAACAGAAACAGTGCAACGTTTCTTCTTCGCTGGTTTTCTGTGCCCAGTAGGAGG